>NC_064290.1:873972-1161162 GCF_019186545.1 Solanum stenotomum | reverse complement strand
GCCCAATTGCCACCACTGAAATAAGGTAACTGATTTGTTATTATAAAATTAAAATGCACCAACTTTTACACTTTGAATTTTATATTGAATTGGTAGGTGTTTGTACATGAATCAATAAGGTGAGTTTTGTTTTGGTGGAATCAATTCAATAAAAGAAAAGAAGAAATTCGAATCAGTTGATTTAATAGTTGTGTCTGTTGATATCCACATACTCAGTGTAGAGGGTACAATGTAAGCAAATACCTTTGCAGGCTAGAGAGGTTGTGTCCGATAGACCCTCAACTCAAAAGAGAAGATATTTGAAGCATGATCGCAACATCTGTTGATTGTGTGTGTATATAACTTAAATCCATTCACAAATCCCTCATTCATTTCCTATATTGAAATCACCTTTTCTGGTAGGAAACTTTTGCTTGTTGTCTGTAGTGTGTTTTGACTTTCTTCGAATTCGATGAAGTTGTAATGAACCTGTTCTCCTGATTTGTTCATGTTCTAAAGATCTCTCTGTTCATTTCGTTCTCTTCGGTTGAATAAATGAGACATATATATGTTTGCAGGGAAAAAGTCTTTTATATGGATGGGTCCAAGACCACAAGTATTTATCATGGACCCTGAGCTTATAAAGGAAGTATTCTCCAAAATCTCTGTGTATCAAAAGCCTGGTACAAATCCATTAAGCGCCTTATTGGTTCGAGGGCTAACAACCTATGAGGAAGACAAATGGGCCAAACATAGAAAAATCATCAATCCCGCATTCCATCTAGAGAAGTTAAAGGTTTGTTATTCAACTCACGATTGGTCAACCAAAAACTATTATGTTGGGCAATGCTTAATTAACGATGGATGAAATGTGTGCTCTTGCTGGCTAAGTCTTTCTATCTCCTCTGATTTGCGTTCCTTATCGTTCAATCTAAACGTTTATGTCATATGACTATTTCGAGTAATATCTGCTATCTGACTTGAAGTAGACAACTATATGGTTCTATCTGCGCTGTATTCCACATTATGACTATATTGAGTGATTTCTGCTGCCTAGCTTTAGTTAGACAATCAGAGAATGATTTTATGGTTCAAAAAAGTCTAATCATATCTGAATCATCATTTATCAGGACTCTCTTTGCGTAAGTTCCTTGGCTTGGACAGGGCATTTAGTCCATATTGCTCTTTTATGCATTCAGAGAGGACTATGCTCGGTGGAATAATTTCTTAGATGTATTTACGACCAAATGGATCTGTTTATTCCTGAACTTGTTTCACCTTAATTGTTATATGAACGATCTTTCTTTTCATGTAACCAGCAACTTGTACTAGATGGTGATGCATCGATATATATATTTTCCTAATTCTGTTCAAGTGTTAGTGTCATTGACGTTTTTCTTCGTTCAGCATATGCTTCCAGCTTTTTACTTGAGCTGTAGTGAGATGCTGAGCAAATGGGAAGACGTTGTTCAAGTTGAAGGCTCTCATGAGATAGATGTATGGCCTCACTTGCAGCAATTGACTTGTGATGTGATCTCTCGGGCAGCTTTTGGCAGTAGTTATGAAGAAGGTAGAAAGATTTTTGAACTTCAACAGGAACAAGTTCAGCATGTAATCGAAGCTGTACGCACAGTTTATATCCCAGGATGGAGGTAAATTAATTCTCCTAAGAATTTGGAAAATGTAGCTAATGGAAATGCAAATTGATTGGTTTTCTGTTTTGTGAAAGATTTTTGCCAACAAAGAAGAACAGAAGAATGAAGGAAATAAAAAAGGATGTTCAGTCCTCAATTAGAGGTATTATCAATAAAAGATTGAAGGCAATGGAAGCTGGGGACGCCAATAATGAGGATCTATTGGGCATATTGCTGGAATCAAATTTTAAAGAAATTGAACAGCATGGAAACAAACACTTTGGAATGAGCATCGAAGAAGTCATTGAAGAATGCAAGCTATTCTATTTAGCTGGCGCAGAAACTACATCAGCATGGCTCCTATGGACTATGGTGTTGTTGAGCAGATATCAGGATTGGCAGGCACGGGCCAGAGAAGAAGTGTTGCAAGTGTTTGGCAGTCGGAAACCAGATTTTGATGGATTAAATCGTCTAAAAGTTGTAAGTATTCTAGTTTTGTTGGTTCAATATATCAGCATGGCTCCTATGGACTATGGTGTTGTATTGCTCGAGTGCTTGAATTTTAAAAGACTGGAGCTTTGATACTAGACTAGAAGATGCCAATTGCCATGGTTTCCTTAGGAAGGGGCAACGCTTCTACAAGCACGTGTAAATTTCTTTTGATTAACGGTAGTGTGAGACTTGAACGTAGGATTTCTGCTTGCTTTGACATCACGTTGAATTGTGTGACCATCTCATCTATTAGAGAATTATGTCTTCTATAGTGGAAATAATCTCATTTTCGTAACTTCTCTTTCTGTTGGTTACAAGCAAGAGTATTACTCTATTCATAGGAAGTCAGCAAGAAGCCCCATAACTTAGGGATAAGGGGTGCCTCCTCACAAAGTGGGCCGCATTAACCAGGCCTGTGCAACCGTTTACAAGAACTTAGGTCCCCACAAAGTTGTAATTAGACCATGTGTGGGGGCTAACGCCTGCTTAGTGCCATAAGGTCAACTAAGTTGGTGACCTGATGATAGGGGAGCCAGAAACTTAAGTAACTTTTTACAGGTCTCGTTCATGCTTATATAACTGATGGAGGAGCATAAGTTTTTTGCAGGTAACGATGATCTTGTACGAGTTATTAAGGCTATATTCCCCTACAACAGCACTTATCCGACGGGTTTATGAAGATATTACACTAGGAGAAGTTTCTCTACCAGCTGGTGTGCTAGTCTCATTGCCAATGATCTTATTGCATCATGATAAAGAGATATGGGGTGAAGATGCAAACAAGTTCAATCCAGAGAGATTTAGAGAAGGAATATCAAGTGCAACAAAGGGTCAAGTTACATATTTTCCATTTTCTTGGGGTCCAAGAATATGCATTGGACAAAATTTTGCCATGTTAGAAGCAAAGATGACTCTGTGTATGATCCTACAAAGCTTCTCTTTTGAATTGTCTCCATCCTACACACATGCTCCTCAGTCCTTGGTAACCACTCAGCCTCAGTATGGTGCTCCACTTATTTTCCACAAACTATAATTTCATATTCTGTGAAGAGTTTATTCAGACTCAAATCACGGGTGGAGTTACAATATTAAATATGGGTTCAGAAACACTTTCTCTATCTCATAAAGATAGGGCATTATGTGGTGAACTCCCCACTCTCCCCTGACCCTCATATTGGGTATGTTGTTGTTGTTGTTCGGACAAACTCAGTAGTTCTTGTTTAAATCTTGCATTTGTTTCCGAAAGTTCATTAAATATACTAGACATGAGAACCCGTGCTAGCATGAGCCCAATATATGTTGCTCTCTCAGTTTCAATTTATGTGATATAGTTGAGATTTAGAGAATTACCCCTGGTTTTTAAGTTGTCATTGAACGATAATAATAAGAAAATGCTCTCTTCCAAGTTCCAAGACATAAATCATTTTTGACTTTGTCGATTCTTTTTCCTATTCAGAAAATAAAATAGATATATATTTTTCCTGCGTAGTATATTCAAATCAAAAAATCAAACCTAAATAATTCTGATTCCATTGAATAAATAAAACTTAATGTTCGCCTCTAAAAATAATAGATGAGAAAAAAAAAGTAAATGAAATGTATCCTTTGCTCCCGATGGTCCATTCTACCTTTCAACGGCTCCATCAATTTTTTGTTGACTTTATAAACCCACTTATATGTCACCTTTTAATTTAAGGTTATGCTTTTCTATTATTTCAAGAAAACAAGATGTCTGACGTAGGCATGTGTTACATGCGATGATTTTTTTTTAGTGCCTATGTTTATGCACAGGCGGAGCTAGGTGGGGACATCTTGTTACATAGGCATGTGTTATATGCGATGATTTTTTCAGTGCCTATGTTTATGCACTGGCGGAGCTAGGTGGGGTTCATGAATTCGAACGAATTCATTAACTTTTTTTGTAGAATTTGTATTTGTATTAGAAAATCAAATAAATATATATGTATATTAACTTGTAAACCCCTAACAAAGTTAATTGACAACTCAATGGTAAGAAAAGGTGGTGAAAATGCTTTTCACACTAGTGTTGTGATTTGAAGAAGCATGTTTTGCAATATTTTTCTCATTTGTCCTAAAATTTAAAATCTCAAACTCTTAACTATGGCTCCACCTCTAAGTGTATGACTATTTCACATTGATGGGATGTGTCGGACGGTGGGAATACCATCAAAGGCAGAGTCGGGACTAAGAGTGTGGGGGTTCTAAATTTCCGTTAGAAAAGAGAGGTGGGGTTCAAACCCCCAACTCTAGCATGAAAAACATTTCCATGATCACTTCCTTAGCAGCGAACCGTCAATCAATTTTACTAGGGGTTCACAAGTTAATAGACATATATATTTATTTAATTTTTTAGTATAAATACATAATCTACGAAAAAGTTATTGGATTCGTTCGAACCATGATCCCCACCTAGCTCCGTCTCTGAATACCATCAATGTCTTTTAGGATTATAATTACTAAAAAATCCTCAGATATTTGCCTTTGCTCATCATTGTCTTAATTTCCCACAGACATGGCAGATATAAATATATAATGGACACACAAATTTAATTCAAACAAAATGGACAAAATTCAAATATTAGTAACAATATGCTGTTGTGTCATAGCAGTTGTTCTGTTTGTGTGTCTATGGAAAGTACTAAATTGGGTTTGGTTCAGACCAAAGAAGTTGGAGAAATTGTTGAGGAAACAAGGGCTAAATGGGAATTCATACAAAATATTGTATGGCGATATGAAAGATTTTTCTGGGATGATTAAGGAAGCTAATTCAAAGCCTATGAATCTGTCTGATGATGATTTAGCCCCAAGAATAGTGCCTTTCTTTCTTGAAATCATCAAGAAATATGGTAAGTTTTCGAGTTGTAGTAACTGGTAAAGTTATTGTCATGTGATTAGGAAGTCGTAGATTCGAGCTGTGGAAACATTTTCTTGCAGAAATGTAGGAGCTTAGTGCAAACCCATAGCTTATACTGTAGCTCCGCAATGATCAAGTGACTTAGATAAGGAGTTTAATTATACAATCAGGTTACTTATTTTGCAATTACCAGCAAATTTCCTGGTAAATATTAGTAACTGGTAGAAAACTAATACTAGGGGTAGCAAAATCAAAACCAACCCGTCCAACCCGTTTAAGTTTGGACGAGTTATTGACCCGCCCATTCATGAGTTCAACCCAACCCATTTTAACCCACTAAAAGTTTGGGTTGATATGTAACTGAATTGGCTTATGAGAAATCTTGTCTAAATATTTTTAAATTATTTTTTTTAATTTGATAGTTTTATATAGCCATAGATCATAATAAAGAAAAAAATAATTTTAATAGGTGCTAAAATCTTTTAAAAGACCAAGTAAAACAATTAAGCTTAGGAAAAATTGGGTTGAGTTGGGTCTTGACCCGTTATATAACCCATTTTGACCCAACCAAATTTGGGTTGGATTGGGTGTTCACCCGATTGTTGTTTTAACCCACTATGACCCACCCAAATTTGACCTAACATAAGGTAACTAATTTGTTATTGTAAAATTAAAATGCACCAACTTTTACACTTTGAATTTTATATTGATTTGGTAGGTATTTGTACATGAATCAATCAAGTGAGTTTTGTTTTGGTGGAATCAATTCAATTCAGTTGATTAAATCCTTGTGTCTGTTGATATCCACATGCTCGGAGTGATGGTAAGGGCTCACCTGTTAATTATATGTACTACAACATACTCAGTGTAGTCCCACAAGTGAGTTATGGGGAGAGGGTAAAATGTAAGCAAATGCCTTTGCAGGATAGAGAGATTGTTTCCGATAGACCCTCGGCTCAAAAGAGAAGATATTTGAAGCACGATCACAACACCTGCTGATTGTGTGTGTATATAACTCAAATCATTCACAAATCCCTCATTCATTTCCTTGTATTGAAATCACCTTTTCTGGTAGGAAACTTTTGCTTGTTGTATGTAGTTTGTTTTGACTTTCTTTGAATTCGATGAAGTTGTAATGAACCTGTTCTCCTGATTTGTTTATCTTCTAAAGATCACTCTGTTCATTTTGTTCTCTTCGGTTGTACAAATGTTTTATTTCAAAATTTGTACTAGTAGTAGTTAAATCACGAGACATATATAAATGTGTTTACAGGGAAAAAATCTTTTATATGGATGGGTCCAAGACCACAAGTATTTATCATGGATCCTGAGCTTATAAAAGAAGTATTCTCCAAATTCTATGTGTATCAAAAGCCTGGTGTAAATCCATTAGGCGCCTTATTGTTACGAGGACTAGTAAGCTATGAGAAAGACAAATGGGCAAAACATAGAAAAATCATCAATCCCGCGTTCCATCTAGAGAAGTTAAAGGTTTGTCATTACTTTCCTTCCCCTTTTCCACCTTCAACTTCGTGATTGGTTAACCAGAAATTGTTCCTTATTGTTCAATCTAAACCTTAATGTATCCTGCATATGACTATCTCTAGTAATTTCTGCTCTCTGATTTGAGTTAGAGAAGCATAGAAGGATCTTATGGTTCTTTAGTGACTGATCTCGTCTGAATCACCATTCGATGTTCTAGCTCTTGCTTATCTGACTAATGTTCCGGCTAAAAATTTCTTTCTGCTTTGACTATACTTCTTTATATTTTCAATCTGAACTTGCACGTATTCCACATATGACTATATTGAGATATTTCTGCTACCTAGCTTGAGTTAGACAATGAGAGAGCGGTATTATGGTTCAAGGAAGTCGAATCTTGTCTAGATCATCATTTGTCAGGACTCTTTTTGCATAAGTTCCTTGGCTTGGACAGGGTACATATTTAGTCCATGTTGTATTCTTGCATCCAAAGAGGACTATGTTCGGTGGAATAATTTCTGAGATGTATTTACGGCCAAATGGATCTGTTTATTTCTGACGTTGCTTCACCTTAGTTGTTATACAAAATATCTTTTGATTCAACCATACTAGATGGTGATTGATGGTACCAATATATGTATTCCTTATTCTGTGCAAGTGTTAGTGTCATTGACATCATTCCTCATTCACCATTTTCTCGAACAGCATATGTTTCCAGCTTTTTACTTGAGCTGCAGTGAGATGCTGAGCAAATGGGAAGACGTTGTTCCAGTTGAAGGCTCTCATGAGATAGATGTATGGCCTCACCTGCAGCAATTGAGTTGTGATGTAATCTCTCGGACAGCTTTTGGCAGTAGTTACGAAGAAGGTAGAAAGATGTTTGAACTTCAAAAGGAACAAGCTCAGCATGTTCTCGCAGCTGTACGCTCAGTTTACATCCCAGGATGGAGGTAACTTATTTCTCTATTACAAACTACAAAGTTCATCAAGGTTCTGAGTTTTGTGAATGCATTTTGGTTTTCTCTTTTGTGAAAGATTTTTGCCAACAAAGAGGAACAGAAGAATGAAGGAAATAAAAAAGGATGTGCGGTCTTCAATTAGAGGTATTATCGATAAAAGATTGAAGGCAATGAAAGATGGGGACGCCGATAATGAGGATCTATTGGGCATATTGCTGGAATCAAATTTTAAAGAAATTGAACAGCAGAGAAACAAGGACTTTGGAATGAGCATCGAAGATGTCATTGAAGAATGCAAGCTATTCTATCTTGCTGGCGCAGAAACTACATCAGTGTGGCTCCTATGGACTCTGGTGTTGTTAAGCAGGTATCAAGATTGGCAGGCACGGGCCAGAGAAGAAGTCTTGCAAGTGTTTGGGTGTCGGAAACCAGATTTTGATGGGTTAAATCGTCTAAAAGTTGTAAGTATTCTCGTTGGTTTTGTTCAATATATGTGGCATGGGTGTATTTGGTTTCATTGTATTGTATTGCTTGAGTGCTTGAATTTTAAAAGACTGGAGCTTTGATACTGGACTAGAAGATGCCATGATTTCCTTAGGAAGGGGGAACGACTCTACAAACACGTGTAAATTCTTTTGATTATCGGTGGGGTGAAACTTGAACTCAGTACTTCTGCTTGCTCTGATACTATGTTGATATGTATAACCATCTAATCTATACGTTTAAGCTATTAGAGAATTATCGGATGATCTCATTTCCAAAACTTATCTCTGTGTTGGCTATACAAGCTAGTACTCCACCTAAAGGAATTATCTTATGTCGGCAAAGAAGCCTCGTAACTTCGGGATAAGGGGTACCTCCTCACAAAGGGGGTCACATTCTAAGTTGCTTGGACTCTCCAAAAATGTTGCCGCACCTGTGTCGGATCCTTAAAAAATGCACTATTTTTGAAGGATCGGACACAAAACTGATGACATTTTTACAGGTCTGATCTTACTCATGCTTTGATGTAACTGATGGAGGAGCATTTCTTTTTGCAGGTAACGATGATCTTGTACGAGTCATTACGGCTATATCCCCCGATAACAGCACTTACCCGACGGGTTAATGAAGACATCACACTAGGAGAATTGTCTCTACCAGCTGGTGTACTAGTCTCATTGCCCATGATCATATTGCATCATGACAAAGAGATATGGGGTGAAGATGCAAACAAGTTCAATCCAGAGAGATTTAGAGAAGGAATATCAAGTGCAACAAAGGGTCAAGTTACATATTTTCCATTTGCTTGGGGTCCTAGAATATGCATTGGACAAAATTTTTCCATGTTAGAAGCAAAGATGGCTGTGTCTATGATCCTACAAAGCTTCTCTTTTGAATTGTCTCCATCCTACACACATGCTCCTCAATCCATACTTACCATGCAGCCTCAGTATGGTGCTCCACTTATTTTCCACAAACTATAATTTGATATTTTGTGAGAGCTGTCTTGTAATATAATAACGTTTATTCAAACTTGGTTCAGGGGTGGAGTTACAACTTTAGATACGGGTTAAGAAATAACCTTTCTACCTCACAAGAATAGGTAAGATCTACTTAAACCTTATGCTCACAAACTCCACTTGTAGAATGTTTGGACGAATTCAGTAACTCTTGTTTAAATCTTGTATTTGTATCAAGAAATCCAATAAATTTATATATAAATATATCAGGAAATCCATTAAAGATAATTGTTTCGTGAATGGCATGGAAAAAAGTGTTAAACTTAATAATTTGTTTTGAAAATTTTGTTAGAATTAAGATTTCAGACTAAATTGACCGCATTTTTATTTCTAGGGGAAAAGGCTTGATATATATCTCATATTTGCTATTTAGAGCTGATATAACATTTATTATAAAAGTGACTCATATATATATATCCCTACTTTTATACAAACGGTACTCATGACTATTGTCTAATCTAAATGGTCCTTAAGTTAAGAAGATGGTCCCATGCCAAATCAAACTAGTCCTTTAGGACCCATTTGGTAAGAGGTATTAATCAAAATAATCTATGGATTAAAATTTAGTCCAACAAAAACATTGTTTGGTTACTTTATTTAATCTAATCCATGGATTAGTTATACCTCATACAAGGCCTTATTTTATCCCTAGAAAGGGAGGGATAACTAATCCAAGGTTTAACAATCCTTGGATAAGACCCCTAAATGACTAAACTATCCCAAATCTTTTTCCTAATTCTTTTTTTTTGTAATTTAATGCTCTTTTTTATTTAGATGAGAATATTTATAAATATTCTTTTAAATTCTCCAAATTCGTTCCATGTAATTTGATGATTTCACAAATTAATATTTTTTTCTCCATGTTTGATTTGTTATATTGAGTTGGTTGGTTTTTTCGTTTTTTTTTTTTTAAATGTAGTTCGTCGATTGATCACTTGAACATTTTTTTAAAAAAAAGCTTTGTGTATTTGAACAATTTAAGTAGCCTTAAATCTATGTTAAGTTTAAGGTTAATATGCCGTACTATCAAGGATCTCTATGGTGGCATATCACACCTCAAAATTTAATACGTAATGATTTTTTAAATATATTTTAGTATTTAACTTGACAAATTAAATGAAATATAAAATCTCATAATAACTCAAGAGCATAATAGAAAAGAAACTTTTTCTAGAATTACCAAATACTTGATAAAAACTAATCACTGCATTACTAAACCCTGCATTACTAATCTCTGCATTACTAATACATGCATTAGTAATCCCTGCATTAAGCATCTTTGTACCAAACGACCCCTTAAGGTATAGGGGTTGGTTTGTTTTTTATTCTTATACTCATTGACCACTATAAACTTTAAATAAATAAAGAAAAAAAGATTTGATATATTCTCATCTTTGTCATTTAGGATTGGTATAATTTTCGATATAAAAGTGACTCACATATATTTCTACTATTACCCAAATGACTCATATATCATTTTCTTCTTATGTGAGTGAAAGAATTAAAAGAAATAATTCATGTAGGGGTATATATATATATAATTGGGGTAGAGGAAATGGGGAGGAGATTATAACGTGGGGAATTGTACCCTCACCAACAAGGTGAGAGTTCAAATAGTCAATTAACTAAGCTACTAAAATTCCCATGTAGGGATACATTTGATCCATTTGTATTTTTTTTAGTCAACAACCTTTGCATTAAAGGACTAGTTTGTTTAGACATGGGACCATCTTCCTAACGTCCTAGGTTAAAACACACAAAAAAAATATGGAGAAGGGGATTGCAAAGTGGACAAGTAAAAGTGAAACGAGTAATTAGAAAGTAAAAGAAAATTTGAGCCATTCTTGTTATCTTAGGATATATAATTACTAAAAAAACCTCAGATATTTTCCCACAGATATAAATAAGTAATAGGGACACAGAAATTTAACTCAAACAAAATGGAAAAAATTCAAATATTAGTTACAGCATGTTGTTGTGCCATAACAGTTACTCTGTTTGTGTGTCTATGGAAAGTACTGAATTGGGTTTGGTTCAGACCAAAGAAGTTGGAGAAATTGTTGAGGAAACAAGGGCTAAAAGGTAATTCATACAGATTATTGTATGGAGACATGAAAGATCTTTCTGGGATGATTAAGGAAGCTAATTCAAAGCCCATGAATTTGTCTGATGATATAACTTCAAGATTGGTGCCTTTCTTTCTTGAAACCATCAAGAAATATGGTATGTACTAAATGTCCTTTTTTTTTTTGTTTATTTCGAGAATTATTTTGTCTTGCTTTCCTTAGTATCTGCTTTGATAAGCTTTTCGTTGAGTCAAGGCCTACCAAAAACGATCCCTCTACCTGAAGGGTGGGGTAAGGTTTGCGCATGCTCTCGTCCAGACCCCACTTGTAGTATTACACAGAGTATGTTAAAAGAAAAATAAGTCCATTTGTGGAATAGTTGTTTAATAATATTAGGTTCTTTTGAGAAAACCAAAGATAATATAAGCTTAACATAATCCAAATTAAACTTAACATAATCCAAATTGTCTCTACCAGCTGGTATACTAGTCTCATTGCCAGATATTTTATTGCATCGTGATAAAGATATATGGGGTGAAGATGCAAACAAGTTCAATCCAGAGAGATTTAGAGAAGGAATAGCAAGTGCAACAAAGGATCAAGTCACATATTTTCCATTTTCATGGGGTCCAAGAATATGCATTGGACAAAATTTTGCCATGTTAGAGGCAAAGATGGCTGTGTCTATGATCCTACAAAACTTCTCTTTTGAATTGTCTCCATCCTACACCCATGCTCCTCAACCCATACTTACCATTCAGCCTCAGTATGGTGCTCCTCTTATTTTCCACAAACTATAATTTAATATTTCGTAAGATGTGCGTACACCCCACCCTCTCCAGATCTCACTTGTAGGACTATACTGGATATGTTAATGTTCAGACAAACCTAATAACTCTTGTTTAGACCTTGTATTTGTATCAGAAAATTCACTAAATAAATATAAATAGTTGATTAATACCATGTTGCAAATTAGTTGTTTTCACAATAGAGTATATAGATCTTAATAAATCAGCTCAAGAACCAATGAGAAGCTTATTGTTATGACAAATTTAGAAAGAGCCCTTGGGATATTCTACAAACAAAACATAAGCTAAAGTAATTGTCCTTTACGTCACAACAAAAACATGTGGCATGCTAGTAAGCAGTAAGCACAGCCGTCCTTTTGGCCAATGAAACCCCTACATATACTTGTACACAATATTTTTTTATTTTTTAAAATTTTGGTTTCTTAAATAAAAAATTTATGTCACCAGATTTTAGTGAAAAAACAATTAAATAGGTTAAGTAGTTTGGAAGTAAGATTTTTATATTAGAATAATTTTTGAGTTTAAATTTAAAATTGAATGACTTTTTAAGAAAAAAGTTTATAATCGAGAAATCTTATGAGATTTTATCTCGCGAGTTTGTAAGAGAAGATTTTGAAGTTGGTGATTCTATGCTATAGAATTTAAAATATTTTATACCTTACAGAATATGTCGCGAGTGTATACACCAATTAATAATGACAAGTAAAAATAGATGAAAATGGTAAAAAAATAATATTAAATCAGAGCCACTCATGGTGTCTTGGATAATTACGAAAACACCTCAAGATATTTACCTTTGCCCATCATTGATGACGACATCGTTTCTTAATTCCCAGAGACATAGACCATAGTAGATATAAATAGTGTAATTCATAGTGACACAGAAATTCAACTCAAACAAAATGGACAAAATTCAAATGATTGTAACATTTTGTTGTTCTGCCATAGCAATTGCTCTGTTTGTGTGTCTATGGAAAGTACTAAATTGGGTTTGGTTCAATCCAAAGAAGTTGGAGAATTTGTTGAGGAAACAAGGGCTAAATGGGAATTCTTACAAAATATTGTATGGGGATTTGAATGATTTTATTGGAATGATTAGGGAAGCTACTTCAAAGCCTATGAATTTGTCTGATGATATAGCTCCAAGATTGGTGCCTTTCTTTCTTGAGACCATCAAGAAATATGGTATATACTTTGCTTATTGCTCTATTTTCTCTAGATCGCGCTTGTAAAATTACACTGAGTATGTTAAATAGAAAAAGTCTCTTTGTGGAATAGTTGTTTAGTAAATGACCATCTTTTTGTTTCTTTTGCAATACATCGACTTTAGATACTTTTGAGAAAACTGAAGATCATGGTTTAAAGTTTTGTACAATTTTATAAAAAAAGTATGTTTTTTTTAATATCTTAAACTTTTAAACTTTTGGATGAGTTGGTCAATCACAACCTGATATACGATCAGGCAGAGGTTGTTGACCTGAGCAATCTTCCTCTCATGAGCTAGCTTTTGGTTGAGTTATGCCCAGTGTTATATCTTTGCACATTGTAGTATCAGAGCCGAGGTTCATTCCCGTTTGGGCATCGGTCCACACTATAGTTGGGCCTAGGCGTGATAAGGTTGTTAGGATAGGTCAAAGTCCCACATTAGTTGGGGATTGGACGGGTGATCTGCTTATATGGCGATGGGCTTGGATAATACTCTTCTCATGAGCTTGCAAAGTTGAGTTAGACTCAGGTTTCATATCTTTACAGTGGTTTGAGTCTCACTGCCACACACCTATTATCAAAAGGATATACGCATGTTTGGTTCTTAAAGTGAATCAAACAATGATTGTGATTAATGAAGCTAATTTAATTGAGAATGATTTGTACTAGTAGTTAATCCTGAGACATGCTTGCAGGGAAAAAATGTTTTATATGGCTGGGTCCAAAACCACAAGTAATAATCATGGACCCTGAGCTTATTAAGGAAGTACTCTCGAAAACCTATTTGTATCAAAAGCCTGGTGGAAATCCATTTGCAGCATTATTGGTACAAGGACTAGCAACCTATGAAGAAGATAAATGGGCCAAACATAGAAAAATTATCAATCCCGCTTTCCATCTAGAGAAGATTAAGGTTGCTTTTCATCCGTGCCCTCCTTCAAAATTTGTGATTGGTCAACCAGAAATTATTATGTTCGGACACGATGGATAAAATTCTGGCTCTTGCTTCTTTGTCTACTGCTCCCTCTAAGTCTTTCTATCCCCTTTGATTTGCTATCCTTATCTTTCAATCTAATATTTTTCTGTATTCTGCATATGACTATTGCAAGTAAATCCTGTTATTTAACTTGAGTTAGACAAGTATAGATGGGTATTATGGTTCTTCAGTGTCAAATCTCGTCTGCATCATCATTCAATGTTGTAGATTCTTTATCCACTAAACGATAAAATGCTTGCTCTTTCTTCTCTAGCTACTGTTCCAGCTAAAAAAAAATTCCGCTTTGACTTACCTTATTTTTCAGTCTGGACTTGCATGTATACCACATATAACTATTTCAAGTGATTTCTGCTTCCTATTTCATGGTTCAAAAATGTTGAATCTTGTCTAGATCATTTGTCAAGACTCTTCTGCATAAGTTCATGGGCTTGAGTTATGCAGAGAGGATTACATTGGTGGAATAATGTCTTAGATGTATTACAGCTGAATGGATCTCTTATTATTATAAATAGATTTGTAATATTGCTTACCGTGTTTCACCTTAATTGTTATTTGAACTCTTTCTTTTTATCGAACTAGATGGTGATGGTATCACTATATCTGTATTCCTAATTCTGTTTAAGTGTTATGTCATCGGCATTTGTCGAACAGCATATGCTCCCAGCTTTTCACTTGAGCTGTACTGAAATGCTGGGCAAATTAGAAGACGCTATTCCAGTTGGCAGCTCTCATGAGATAGATGTATGGCCTCACCTTCAGCAATTAACTTGTGATGTAATCTCTCGGACAGCCTTTGGAAGTAGTTATGAAGAAGGTAGAAAGATTTTTGAACTTCAAAAGGAACAAGCTCAGAATTTTATCAACGCTGTACGCGAAGTTTATATCCCAGGACGGAGGTAAATTAATTTTCCTAGGAATCAGAAAACTATAGTCAAAGCTATGTTGTTCGGACTCTTCAAAAATGATGTTGGATCCTCCACATATTAGAGCGTTTCTATAGAATCCGACATGTGTGCAGTAACTTTGTTGGAGAGTCCAAACAACATAGTGCCAAAGTACTGTATTACAAACTACAAAGTTCATTAGGAGATGCACATAGCTTTCGTTTCATCTTTATTATCTAATGCATTTTGGCTTTCTGTTTTATCGTACAATTTCTAAGATTTTTGCCAACAAAGAGGAACAGAAGAATGAAGGAAATAAAAAACGAAGTTCGGACCTCAGTTAAAGGTATTATTGATAAAAGAATGAAGGCAATGAAAGCAGGGAATGCCGATAATGAGGATCTGTTAGGCATATTGCTTGAATCAAATTTTAAAGAAATTGAACAGCATGGAAACAAGGATTTTGGAATGAGCATCGAAGAAGTCATCGAAGAATGCAAGTTATTTTATTTTGCTGGCCAAGAAACTACATCAGTCTTGCTCGTGTGGACTCTGGTGTTGTTGAGTAGGAATCAAGATTGGCAGACACTGGCCAGAGAAGAAGTCTTGCAAGTGTTTGGGAGTCGGAAACCAGATTTTGATGGATTAAATCATCTAAAAGTAGTGAGTATTCTGTTTTTTTTTTTTTTTTTTTGGTTTGCCAAGAGTTCCTTCTCTCATTGTTATTGCTATTGCTTGATTACATAAATGTGAAAAGATTGGAGCTTTGTGATACTAACGTTTGATTGTGGACTAGAAGATGCCATGATTTCCTAATTAAAGATGGGGGAGGGGTTTCCAAGCACGTGTGAATTTCTGTCAATAATCGTGGGGTGGACAAGATGAGGGAGGTGAGGCTGACATGGTGTGGACATGTGAAGAGGAGGTGTGCACATGTCCCGATAAGGAGTTATGAGGGGTTGACGGGGGTGGATTTAACGAGGGGTACTAGAGGTAAGCTGAAGAAGTACTTGTTAGAGGTGATTAGACAAGACATGACGCAAAGGACACGACTTTAGTACTCTAGTGAACGGTGATCGTAATGTTATTCATGCTAAGATATACCTGACAGAGAAGCATTTTTTTGCAGGTAACAATGATCTTGTACGAGTCATTACGGCTATATCCCCCGTTAATAACACTTAACCGGCAGGTTAATGAAGACATTGTATTAGGAGAATTGTCTCTACCAGCTGGTGTACTAGTCTCTTTGCCAGTGATTTTGTTGCATCATGATGAAGAAGTATGGGGTGAAGATGCAAACAAGTTCAATCCAGAGAGATTTAGAGAAGGAATATCAAGTGCAACAAAGGGTCAAGTTACATATTTTCCATTTTCATGGGGTCCAAGAATATGCATTGGACAAAATTTTGCAATGTTAGAGGCAAAGATGGCTCTGTGTATGATCCTACTAAGCTTCTCTTTTGAATTGTCTCCATCCTACACACATGCTCCTAAAGCCATAGTAACCATGCAGCCTCAGTTTGGTGCTCCACTTATTTTGCACAAACTATAATTTGGTTTTTTGTGAGAGGTGTCTTGTAATGTAATAAGAGTTTATTTAGACTCAAATCAATTAGGGGCAGATATGAAATATGGGTTTCGATGAACTCAATAACTTTTGATGGAGCATTAGTCTTGATTTCAGTCATCACTTATACATTAGTCTTGTTCAATTTAAACCTTTTAGACTCTAGGATCTACCTCCAACTATATCATTAACTCTGTCGCGTTTCTCATCAATCAAACTAGTACTGACTTTAGTATTTTTCTTAATTATTTCTTGTCGTAGTCTAATTATTTTGTTTGTCGTGTAATTTTATTAAATTTTGAAAAAATTTGCCAATATTTTATCTTTGTATTTTGTTTTTATCTTTAAATAAATAGAGAAAGGGACAAAAAGAAGAAGATAAATTAAACAAAAAGGGAAAAGGAAATTAAGAGGAAAAAAAAACAAAATAAAACCAAAAAGACGGAGCCAACTAAAGGAAAAGAAGAGTAGAGAGAGAAAAAAAGTGAGAACCTAAATTGAAAAAAAAACATATAATATGGACTGGAAAAATACAAATTAAAAGAGTGAAAATACATATAGTACTATAATTTTTATTTATATTTACCATAAATACCAAATGGATAATATTTATTGTCTTTTTATAAGATATTGTGCCGGTTAATGCGGATCTGAAACTTATGGTATATATGGTTCAATTTCCCATCAAATCAACCACTATTGCAATAAACAAATTTAAATGTATTTTTGCATTATTTTGTTTATTTTAAAGGTTTTAAGCTTAAGATTCAATTCCCTTGCCTACATTGCTAGTAAAATAATATTTGTTTTGTCTCAATTTAATTTATGTAACAACTTTTGAATTTAGAAAGTCAAATAAATTTATTTTTAATCGTAATATTGTATGTCTTTTAAATAGTTTCAATTGTTAATTATTTTGATTTATGGAGTAATACTTTTTACATAATTTTCAAAAGTCTTGAAGATAATATATCTAAATTCTCGATTAAACTTAAACTATCTGAGTCTCAAAATTTAAATAATGTTACAAAAATTGAAACAAAAGGAATATTAGTGGTAAGCGCTTTGTGTGCCTAACTTTTTTATCTTCAAGGACGAATGATAAGTTGATACTCCCTCTGTACAACAATACGTGTTCACTGTACTAAAAAATAATGTCCAACAATACTTGTCCATTTTATAAAATACATGAATAATTTTATACTTAATTCCTAATTTATCCCTATCATTAATTATAGTCTTTTTCCTATTACATTTTTCAAGACATTGTATTTATAATTATATTCAAAGGGTGATATAGTAAAATTATCCTTCTATTTATAGTTTCTTAAAAAATTGTCAAGTCAATAGTGGACAATTATCGTTGGATATATTGGAATATTTGATAACATGTTCACGTCTTTTCCATTATTTTGCTTTAGTTATCTTTGATCATTATTAATATTTTGTTAATCTTTTAGCACGGAAAAAGTTTATGGACAAAATACTTCCAACTAAAGTATGGAACACTTCAACAAGCGTATTGAAATTCTAAGAATTTTGGGTTCATGATTACATATTGCACAGACTGACTTCTCCTAATAGCATATAAAAACGTGAATATGTGATTGAGGAGGTTAGCTCAAGAAAAGAAACTAACATTTTCCTCTTAAGTGTTCGAGTCTTAATCCGGTTCACTCCTTCAAGAAGGGATGGACCCACGTAGGTCCACGTAAAGACTTTCGAATGCTCGAGCAACCATTGATCACGATAAAAATTTTGTGAATATATAAAAAAAATACTGAATATGGATGTAAACATCTCGCAAGCACCTATTAAACAATATGTCTTGTAGGTACTTTGGTTCAGGAGTAGAATTCTAAGGTCATTGGTGTCTCTAGTTGAGGGTCTGAATCCCTGTAATAGCTTATATTTTTGTTGAAAAAGGCTAACTCAACTCTTTCATTGTTTTTTTTGGGATAAGGGTCTGAAAAATATCCTAACTTTGGTCAAATTTGTTGTTGTGATACTAAACTTTCATGAGGACCTATTACCTCCCTAGACTATTTAATACCGTATTTTAAACATATATATTTGCCCACGTGAACATAAAAAATAATGCAAAATTATAAATAGTAATGTGTCCACGTGGCACATATATACCTTTAAAATACACTATTAAATAGTTCAGGGGGTAAAAAATACGGTATTAAATAGTCTAGGGAGGTAATAGGTCCTAATGAAAGTTTAGTATCGCAACAACAAATCCAACTAAAAGGTATTTTTCAGATCCTTATCCCTTTTTTTTAAAACTTTTCTTTTTATACATTTTCACTGTCGACTCTTTGCTTAGATTTTCTTTTTTTTAATTTTTCTATTTTTGTATTTTATTTACTAAGTAAACTATAAAAATATTAGAAGCTAAAGAATTTTTTTTGACTAACAACTTTAAGTTAAAGGATTTGAGCACACACGACCATCAAATCATGGATCCGACACTGCTTCGAGGTAGAATATGTTAGAAAAAATAGTAGGAAATATGCGTGTATTTAATCACTTTTTTAAAAGCGATATTGCCCGTATATATACTGGAGAAAATACAAACAAAACCCTTCATGATACAACAAAGCCTTTTATTTATGCATGCAGCTTTTTCTTAGGCTACTTTTAAAGATTCTTTATATTTATAGAACTTAAGAGATGACTCTTCACAAGACAAGAGACATGCTCTTTCATGAACGGATGACTTTTCTTAAAGATCATGTTCTTTCATGAACATATGACTTTTTATAACAGTCATGTTCTTTCACGAACACATCTGTCTGTTGAATTTAAGACATCTATATATTACAAATATTCAACATTGTATATATGCCTGCTTCCTTCGATGTTTCATGACTATTGCACACTCGACCTTCCACGTGTTTGCTATTAAGTTGACCACGTGTCTTGTCAATACATATAATCATTTTTTAAAAATAGAGACACGTAATCTAAACACTAGAACAGGTGTTTGGATCACGCACGTTGTCTATAAATTATTGTATTATTCTCAAATTAAAAAAGTGAGGTTGTTGGAGTTGTGTCACTTGTGCTTTTATAGAACTTTAGAACATTAGTAAACAATCAGTTTCTGTTTTGGTCATATAACAATTCTTTAATTAAAAGTGTTTTTCCTTGGCTTAAACTTTGTATTCTATTGAAAACCTAATTATTTTTTTCTTGGTGATTTGGCAATGTTATGTTAAGATAAGAAACCAATAATGATTATCGGAGTCAGAATTTTCATTACAAATTTCGTAATATAAAGAAGTAAGCATAAGAAGAAGTCAAAAGGAGATTTAATCTATTATATATATAATAAAAAAGTTTAATTATGTGTTAATAGTGTAATTTTTCGTCAAACGGATAATTTAAATAAACACTTTAATTCTACCTAGCTCCTCCTCTAGCAGTAACCAATATATGAATTGTGGTGAGATGGTACGAGATCCCGACATTCAAAGATCCCAAGTTCAAACTCCTGAAAATAATTGTGGTGAGATGGTTTGAGATCTCGACATTATTTCCTGTAGGGGAGGCTCAATGCCTTTAAAAGTGAGGCCAATAGAGGATGACGTAGCGAGGATAAGTTATGGGTTCATTTAGATTTAATATTTTAATTCGGATTAAAATTATGTATAACAATTTAACCAAAATATGTGCAAGTATTTAGGGTGTGTTTACTATTTAGTTTTTAAAAAAATGATTTCTTCGAAAAAAACACTTATTAAATTTCTTTTTCAAAGGAAGAAGTTATTTTTCTTATTTTGAAAATTTTGAAAAAATGCACCCAAAATATTTGTACTATACAAGACATGTCTAAATTTAAATTCATAAAATTTAAATCTCAAATTATTTTACCAAACATGTGCCCAAATTTTCTTCCTTACACATCTCATATTGGTATATGCAGGACAGTTAACCACTTTTTTTTTTATCATTCTCTTGAGTGAAGGCGTGAAACTAGCAAAATTTACAATCAGTTCATATACTTAGTCCATTGTTTACTTTTATTTATCTACTATATTAAAAATAAATTATTTAATACATATAAAATATAACTATTTTTTCTGATTTACCTTGGTGTTTTATAAATTTCAAATTATTTTCCAAATTAATTAAAGATTATAGACCAACTAATATGTAATGATATTGAATTTGCACTTCACTTGTTGTATTACTTTTATTTTTTACTTATATATTCTAAAAGTAAATTTACGTCTTTAATTATCACCTTTAATAGATAAAGGGAAAATCAATTTTTTTTCTTCATTACCTCATAATTAATTATTTATTCTTTAAATTACTTTTCAAGATTTAATACTAAACATCAATTAATATAGTTATTATGATAATATATACACGTCCATCATTATTTTTTAAGAGTTATTCAAAGTTTAAAATCAGGCAAGTAAAATTGAATAGAAAATATTCGTTGAGAACTAAAAGTATGTAAATGAATAAGTAAAAGTGAACGGAAGATTTAATATAAACCATCTATATAATACATACCATATAATATAAAGATGAATAATGAAAAAGTGAGAGATTAGTAGACAAAGTAGAGTGAAAGAGTTCCACTTTGTCTATTTATATAGTGAACCAATTCTGTCTCTTTAGATCACACATCCCTTAAAACAAATAAGAAAAACCCAAATCATTTTTTCTATGTAAAAAAAATTGATTTTTGTTTTTCTTACTGGAAAAAAGCTTCTTTTTTTCCTTTCTTCATCATCTGGATTCTGAAATATATCAAGATTCAGGTACCCCATTATTTATAACACTCTTTTTTCCATTGCCATATGCTCAAAATTTGATTTTTTTTCTGTTTCATGTGGACCCCTTAAAATCCCTTTTTCTTAAAAAAATTCTGTTTTGATGGGGTCATTATCAAGATACTGTGGAGTAATTTGTATTAAATAGTTATGATCTTTATGTTATGTCCCACTTTTTTTTTTTTGCAGGATCTTGATTTTGTAGTTGGAGTTTAAAGCGGGTTGATGGCTACTCGTAATTTGGAGAAATTGGCATCTATAGATGCACAGTTGAGGCTTTTGGTACCTACTAAGGTGTCTGAAGATGATAAGCTTGTTGAGTATGATGCTTTGCTTTTGGATCGTTTTCTTGATATTCTTGAGGATTTGCATGGAGAGGGTATCAAAGAAACAGTATGTATATGCATTTTAAAAAATCAATCTTTTTTTAACTGTGTTTTAGCTAAAGATTTGATTTTTATGTGTTATAGTATTATGTGTGACGTAGTGGTGGGAGGATGGTGTGACGTAGTGGTGAATGAAATGGTGGGAGGTGATAGGTATTCTGTGGAATTAGTCGAGGTGTGATTAGGCTGGTTTGGATACGATGGTTATAGAAAGAAGTTTTAAAAAAAATATTACTGTAGTCTCAGTTGAACATTTTGTGTCTTCAATAGTGATTGTGAATTCTTTCTTTTGAAAGAATCATGAAGTATCTTAGGATTAGAAGAAGTTCACTAACTGAAGCTTGAGTTAATTGTTACTTCATTGCGATATACTGAGAAAAACTGATCGAGTTTTATAGTAGATTTTCTTAGTATTGTCAAAGGTGCGCTTAAGACGTGATTAATCCCTGAAGCGAGGCGCAAAAACATGTTGAGCGTTTTGCCTCTCTAAGATTAGTAGGCGCTTTAGTGTCATCGTCAAGGCTCTAAGGCATAATTATTTTTCCTTGCCAATGAGCAAAATCCAATTTCTTTGTTCATATGTTTGAAATCAATTCTTATATTTATTTGTCTTGGACGACACATGCATATTTGTATTTTTTTTCTCCATTTCTGCTTAAAGCCCCGACAGACTTTAGAACTTTTTTACTCTTTCGCCTTTGATAATGCTGGATTTTGTTGATGTGATTTTAGGTCCAAGAATGTTATGAGCTTTCTGCTGAGTATGAAAACACGCGTGATAAGAAGAAGCTGGAGGAGCTTGGCAGTGTGTTGACAAGTTTGGATCCAGGGGATTCAATTGTTGTTGCTAAATCTATTTCTCACATGCTTAACATGGCCAACTTGGCTGAGGAGGTTCAGATTGCCAATAGTGGGAGGGAAAAGTCGAAAAAGGGCGACTTTTCAGATGAGAGCAACTTGATGACTGAATCCGACATTGAAGAAACACTCAAGAGACTTGTAGTGGACTTGAAGAAGTCTCCTCGAGAAGTTTTTGAAGCTCTGAAGAATCAGACAGTGGATTTGGTCTTTACTGCTCATCCGACTCAAGCTACCCGGAGATCTTTGCTTCAGAAGCATGCAAGGTCTGGTCTTTAGATTTTACACTTCAGAAATTTGCATCTTTTGTTACACATTTTTTAACAAGTTTGAATTTTGTTTATTTATTATTTCTATCGTATTAGTCATAACTCATGTAAGTCTTCTCTTTCCCTTTTTGTTCAGCTGTTTTACTTCTTTAGTGCTGACTTTCTACTGTTTAGGATCCGCAATTGCTTGGCTCAGTTGTATGCTAAAGACATTACACCCGATGATAAAGAGGAGCTGGATGAAGCTTTACAGAGGGAGGTAAGTATCGGTGTGCACCTTCTGGCTGCATGTGATATAAATATCATTTTGCTTCTTCAAATTTTGATGCTTTTCCGTAGACTGTCCAGCTCTAAGAACAAATATATGGGTGCTTTAATCTCCTATCAAGTTGTCTTCATCTCTCACCCCTTATTTGGTCTATTCCCAACAGAGAGATATCACTTCGACTAAAAACATAGCAACCAATCTGTCGTTTCAGTTGTTAGGAAGTCAAATTTCATCTCCAAACAAAATAATTCTACAGAACTTTAGGTTTGAGACATGAGATGGCCTTTATATGAATACAAGGATTCCTTGTCTTTGATTAGAATGTAGGCCATTTTTGTCTTTTCTCCAGAATACGGATGATATCTGTGTATCTATACAGGGTGCATCCTGCTTACCAACACTGTGAATTATAATGTTTCTGTAAGACGGATATGTTCTCTTCTCACAATGCATCCTGCTTACCACCTCTGCAGATTCAAGCTGCTTTCCGCACTGATGAAATCAGAAGGACTCCTCCAACACCACAAGATGAAATGAGAGCTGGAATGAGTTACTTCCATGAAACAATTTGGAACGGTGTTCCGAGGTTTCTACGACGTGTAGACACAGCTCTTAAAAACATTGGGATTAATGAACGAGTTCCTTATAATGCTCCTCTCATCCAGTTCTCATCTTGGATGGGTGGTGACCGTGATGGTACATTTCCTCTCCTCTTAACAATGTTGTTTTCAGTTACTTTAATTGGCAGTATAGAACATGAAACCTTTGATATTTGAATCATGATACATTTTGAAGGGCATCGGACGGAAGTAAAGCTCTTCTCTCGAGATATCTTCTAAAGATATTGCTTCATAGATTTTTTTGATAGAAGATCATGTAAATACTTCTTTCATCAGTCACTCAGGATATGTCTGCCACTAAATGCAGGTAATCCAAGAGTCACTCCTGAGGTCACTAGAGATGTTTGCTTATTGGCTCGAATGATGGCAGCGAATTTGTACTATTCTCAGATAGATGATCTAATGTTTGAGGTAATTTACAATGCTTGCATAACTTTCTTTGTTGTCTATTTTGAAAAGTTGCCATCATTTTCTACACCCTATAGATGATTCTAACTAGAATGTTATTTCAGTTATCTATGTGGCGTTGCAATGACGAGCTTCGTGATCGGGCAGATGAACAGCACCGTTCATTAAAGAGAGACGAAAAACACTACATAGGTAACTAGCATGAATGCTTATTAAAATAACTTGCTTGTTCCATATAAATTTGATAGCACTGCTCGCCGCTCGGAGTATTGATTTAAGGTAACCTTTTGCACATTCTCCATTTCAAGTGAGAAAAATGCACGCTGTTGTCTATGATTTTCAATAGAAAAGATTTTTAGCATCTGGTGCTTTAGTCAGTCTTCAGAAGCTGCATGAATTTTTCTATGTACCTCTGCTGAACAGAGCAATTGTATAACTCTTGACCTTCAAAATTTACTTTTGATGTAGAATTCTGGAAACAAGTTCCACCAAGTGAACCGTATCGTGTAATTATTGGTGATGTGAGAGATAAACTATATCATACACGTGAGCGTACTCGCCAGCTGTTATCCAATGGGTTCTCTGAAATTCCCGAGGAGGCAACATATACTAACATCGAGCAGGTGTGCAACACTACATTATTGTTAGTATTTTTTCATAACAGAGAAATCCCTAAGGGCCAGTGGCCCAGTGCCTAATGGTTTTCGGTGCATGATGGGTCCTCTCCACTACTCTTGTGAAACACTTCGTTATTTTGTTATCTTTCTTCTTCTTTGTTTCCCATGCTTGTTTGTAAATGTGGAGCATCTAAAATTAAGCAGCATTGTTATTCTTTGTTCAACTTGACATGTTATTCCTGATTAAGGGACTAGAGAAGTGAATATGCCACGTCTCTTTGTTGTTGTGTGATCATTGGCATGCACATTTGTATTCTGTCAGAATTGCATGTATTTCGATTTTCTGCCCCACAAACTGATTCTTTTGCCTGAATAAATAAGTTATTAAAGTGGTTGCACATTTTGTGTAGTTCTTGGAACCTCTTGAGCTCTGCTACAGATCTCTTTGTGCTTGTGGGGATCGACCAATTGCTGACGGAAGCCTTTTGGATTTTCTACGACAAGTTTCCACCTTTGGACTCTCACTTGTGAGACTTGACATACGACAAGAGTCGGATCGCCACACTGATGTCCTTGATGCCATTACCCAGCACTTGGAAATTGGTTCATATCGAGAGTGGTCTGAGGAACGTAGACAAGAGTGGCTTCTCTCTGAACTCAGCGGCAAGCGACCTCTATTTGGACCTGATCTACCAAAAACTGAAGAAATTGCTGATGTTTTGAATACATTCCATGTCATATCAGAACTTCCATCAGACTGCTTTGGGGCATACATCATCTCAATGGCCACTGCACCATCTGATGTGCTTGCTGTTGAGCTTCTACAGCGTGAATGCCACGTGAAGCAACCTTTACGGGTAGTTCCACTTTTTGAGAAATTGGATGATCTGGAGGCTGCTCCTGCTGCTATTGCACGTCTCTTTTCTATTGAGTGGTACAAAAACCGCATTAATGGGAAGCAAGAAGTCATGATTGGCTACTCAGACTCTGGAAAGGATGCTGGTCGGCTGTCGGCAGCATGGCAGCTATATAAGGCTCAAGAGGAGCTTATAAAAGTTTCCAAACAATATGGCGTGAAGCTAATTATGTTCCATGGCAGAGGTGGTACAGTTGGAAGAGGAGGTGGTCCCAGCCATCTTGCTATATTATCTCAGCCACCTGATACAATTCAGGGATCTCTTCGTGTAACAGTTCAAGGTGAGGTTATTGAGCAATCATTTGGGGAGGAACACTTGTGTTTTAGGACACTCCAGCGTTTCACTTCTGCCACCCTAGAACATGGAATGTATCCACCTTTCCCCCCAAAGCCAGAATGGCGTGCACTTCTGGATGAAATTTCTGTCGTTGCTACAGAGAAGTATAGGTCAATAGTATTCAAGGAACCCCGATTTGTCGAGTACTTCCGCCTGGTCAGTGTGCTAGAAAAATGCATTATATTACTTCTCTAACAATAGGTGTTACCAAAAGGTAACAAATATTTCTGCAACTTTAATAAGTTATTTTTTCTTTTGGATCACAATTGCAGGCAACACCCGAGCTGGAGTATGGTCGAATGAACATTGGTAGCCGTCCATCAAAGCGTAAACCAAGTGGAGGCATAGAAACACTTAGAGCTATTCCATGGATCTTTGCATGGACCCAGACTAGGTTTCATCTGCCAGTCTGGCTTGGCTTTGGGGCAGCATTTAAGTATGCACTTAACAAGGATAAAAAAAACCTCAATATGCTGCAGGACATGCACAAAAAATGGCCATTCTTTAGAGTTACTGCTGATTTGATTGAGATGGTGTTTGCCAAGGGAGACCCCGGCATTGCTGCTTTGTACGACAAGCTTCTGGTTTCTGAAGATTTGTGGTCCTTCGGTGAGCTTTTGAGGTCCGATTATGAGGAGACGAAGAGCCTCCTGCTTCAGGTAAATTACTTTTGACCAAGTTCTTGCACTTGGCATACGTTGTTACTCATCATGTTTGATCGCATGATATCCATGTTCTTTATGTTTCTTTTGTATAGGTTGCTGGACACAAGGAACTTCTAGAGGGAGACCCCTGCTTAAAACAACGTCTCAGGCTGCGTGATTCCTATATCACTACTCTAAATGTGTGCCAAGCTTACACACTAAAGAGGATTCGTGATCCAACCTACAACGTCACTCTAAGGCCTCACATTACCAAGGAATACATAGAATCGAAACCTGCTGCTGAACTCGTGAGCCTGAATCCAGAAAGCGAATATGCTCCCGGCTTGGAAGACACACTCATCTTGACCATGAAAGGTATTGCTGCTGGAATGCAGAATACTGGTTAAATCTGTTACTATGTTTTTATGTTTTCATGGTTGGTAAAGTATTTGCCCATCCTAAAGTATACATTAAGAATCATGTATCCTTAAGTACATTTTTTTTGCAACTTCTAGTTTAGTTACCCCATAAAATGGATGAATAATTATTCCCCTCTCTGTTTAGTAGCTTCTTGAATAAAATTATGCTGTGAAAGAGTACTTTTCTTCATTTATTTTGCAATTAGTCTCAGTTCCAATCTTTCAGTTTTAGCACCTTATGCTTTGCAATAGGTCTAGGTTACTTGAATTTTAACTACAATATCTCAGTCCTAACTCCTGAACAAGTTGAATCGTCTAGGAATCGGCTTATCTATGCAATTTAATTAATATAATATATATAAGAATACATACAAGCTCTTACCATATATTAAATTCAGGAAAAAGTCTCAAATATGTAATCGAACTTTGAGAAAGAACTCATTTATGCCATTTCCATTTGAGAAAAGCTTCATCCCATTATTTGTTAACCGAAAAAAGTTTTGGTTTTGCAAAAAATATTTTTACACATGGTCAATTATGATTCGATCATTTTATTAATAAAATCATTTTCTTAAAAGGAAATTGCTCAAATATGCCATCGAACTTAGAGAAAAGGTTCATCTATATCATCGGTTAAAGTTTGACTCATCTACGTCATTTGAGTTAACATATAATGGCATGGGTGAGCTTTTTTGCTCAAACAAAAATGGCATAAATGAGTTTTTCTCAAAGTTTGATGACGTATTTGAGTCTTTTTCTTAAATTTCAAAGTTTGTTGATATCTGACGGAGACAAACATACTCGCTTTTAGCAAGCATAAAGGACCAAATCTACACAAAAAAAAAAATTTATGTATCATTTTGAACCTACTTCTAAACATAAGGGACCAGAGTTATCATTTTCTTTAAACTTTAAGAAGAAGCAAAGGATCTCTCTGAACCGGATTCCCCCAACCGGTTCAAAACAACCGAAAAGTCCTTTCAACTGCAAAAAAACCGCTCCGCCAAATGTAGAGGAGAAATACAAAATTGAAACACGGAAGAAAAAGGGAAACTAAGCAGTGAAATAGCTATGGCGACGAGGCAGAGACGAGCTTTGACGTCGGATCCTCCGGAGACTGCGTCATCTCCGGCGTATACAAAGGTAGATAAGCCGGAGAGATCGGACGGTGAAAATGAAGGCGTCGATAGAGGACTAGGTTGGCTTCTGCCATTGCTTTGCCTAGGGATGTTGAGGCACATGAGCGCTACGTCAAATATTATTCACGATTGTGACGAGGTGTTCAATTACTGGGAGCCTCTTCACTACTTGCTCTACAAGACTGGTTTCCAAACTTGGGAATACAGGTTTCACCATCTTCAATTCTGTACTATACAATGATAGCATTGTCAAATGTTGTTTTGCAATGATTTTTCTTAGCTGATGTGTAAGATTTGGTTTAATTTCCCCTAAAATAATCAATTTTTTGCTCCATTAAACAAAGTTGATACAGTATTAAGTCACTAATCCTTATTTGCAATCTAAATATGTAACTATCCTGGAGTTTACTTGTAGCTTCCTCCTTCGGTACATATGCCTGGACATATATTTTGAGATTTGGCAGCCAACGATTTATAGAGAGGATATCAACTAGTTGGGGTTAAGGTTTAATCATTGTTGTTGCATATACATTAGGTTGATGTTTGACGAGGGTCCTCTAATTTGGTCAGAGACTTGTGTGCCAGTGTGGGGGGTATGTTTGTGATTTAGAGAACCCGGCCTTATTAGATGAAATATTTATTAGCAAACTGGTATTGGGATAATTTAGGGTCGTATAGAGAGGAATGGTTATGAAGGAATTTTATAGCCAACCTGAATTTTGTTTGGGATTGAAGCACAGTTGACTGGTTGATGATATTAGTATGATTCCATTTTAGTAACTAGAGTTCAGTTTGTTATGATAATACTTTACAAAGTTCGGTTACTTGTCTTTGCAGTTCGCAGTTTGCCTTGCGGTCGTATCTGTATATTCTGCTTCACAAACTGGTGGGTTGGCCTGCTGCTTGGTGGTTTGGAGAGGAAAAGGTGATGTTGTTTTTATTCCCCCAGATATTTCTCGTCATTACTCACTGATCTATAAAATAAAAATCTCATCATTACTTCTTTCAGTTATTCATTCTCTAATTTCTCCATTTTTCAACATGACAGGTGAGAGTATTTTATGCTGTGAGAATTTTTCTTGCAGGGCTGTCTGTCATCTGTGATGCCGCTCTAGTTGTAGCCCTTTCCCGAAAATATGGAAAGCGTCTTGCATCATATGCACTCGCAATGCTATGCTTAGCAAGTGGTTGTTTCTTTGCTAGCACGAGTATGTTTCTTCACTAGACTATGTTTGAGGTTTTTCCTTATTGGTGGTAAACAATTAATGAAGCATGAGTGTGTTACTTTCAGTAACCTATATTTGAGGTTTTTATTTACCGGTGGTAAACAATTTAGTGATTTTTAAATTTCAGCTGTTTTTCTATTTGCATTCATACTATGTGAGCTAGATATGTGTGGGTGACTCCTTAATGTTGTTTGTCATACCCTGTGTCGACTTTCTCATAATACTAATGTCTATTACGTTTCCTTTACGCAGGTTTCCTTCCGAGTTCATTCTCAATGTATGCCATGTCTCTTTCTTCAGCACTCTTTCTATTTAATAAGCCTGCCATGGCAGTTTCTGTTGCTGCCACTGGAGTGATTCTGGGCTGGCCGTTTTCGATCCTTGCTTTTCTTCCACTGACAATTTACTCACTGGTTAAAAGCTTCAAACCTGTGTTTCTTACAGGTGTTGTCACTTCTATCGTCCTTATGGTAAGTTCGATCATATCATATTAAGTTTCCTGCTATGTTGAGTTTTCATGTTTCAAGCTTAAATTTGGGAAGGTTCCTTTTAAGGGAACAAAAACTTAGTATTGGATTTCCAATGTATAGAGTTATTCATACTTACCGTAATGCACAAAGATCATCTACCAAATGTTCATGTTGCTAAAATTCAATATGCAAGTCCGTCGTCCTACATTGAAATTTCAAATTACTTAACATAATAGGCTTTTTACCCGTTTAGTTGCTGCTCACATGCTTTTTTCCCTCCCTGGACCACCTATTCATGCTGCCTGATGACTCAACTTGGTGTACAAATTGTTCTAGGTACTCTCAGTTCTTGTTGACTACGACTACTATAAGAAGTGGACATCCTCTGTTATCAACTTGCTGGTGTACAATGTTTTAGGGGGTGGTGAAAGTCATCTCTATGGTACTGAAGGGGCATCATTTTATTTGAGGAATGGTTTTAACAATTTCAACCTCTGTTTTGTGTTTGCTCTACTGTTCTTAGCTATACTACCCGTTGCTAAGAAGAAGTATGCTCCTGAGTTGCTCGTTGTTGTTTCACCTGTCTATCTCTGGATTGCCTTTATGTCCTTACAGCCACACAAAGAAGAAAGGTTAATCCTCTTTGAGTGTTTCTTCTTGTCACGACAATATATAGATATCATATATATGTCTACTTGAATATTATGCTGAAACTCCTGATTTTCTGAGCTCAACCCAAAAAGACCTTTATGGTGGCTCGTCTATGACAAGTGTGCTAGCTGGAAAGATGTTTGGTCAACATGCTCTACTAAAATCCTTATTTAGTAAAATTGAAGCTATAATTGTCTTCTTCAGATTTCTTTTTTTGCAGTGCTATACTGAAATTAGATCCCATCAGGAATTTGTATGTCTCTCCTCGTTGTCTGGAATCCACCTATTATCGTTTGAATTTTGGGAACTGTTCTTGATATCTGATGTATTAGTTTTTTTTTTTTACCCGAAATGATAATTGCCTGGAAGGTGCTAGTGTCATTGCTAAAACAGATTGGATAAGGCTCATGATAAGACTCCTTGGTCAAAGTCATTTCTGTATCCAAGAAACATGAAACTATGTTTTACTGCATCTGAGATTGAAAGTAACATGAATTGCAAATAAAATCTGATGTAGCAACTCATTGTATACTGCCTGTGCAGATTTCTGTACCCAATATATCCACTTATCTGTGTTGCTGCTTCTGCTGTGATTGAAAGCTTTCCTGATCTGTTCAGGGATAAGTACAATCCCAATGGTTCATCCACTCTGGTTACGGTAATTTCCTATGTCCACAGAGAAATTGACAAGCTTCAATAACAGTGCCTATAGATTTTCACTTGCTTTGCTTATGCAGATAGCGAAAACTCTCAGACCTCTAGCTCTTGGTTTGATTCTTTGTGTCTCCCACGCTCGGACATTTTCACTTATTAATGGTTATTCAGCTCCTATTGAGATTTACAAGCATTTGGACTACCATGATGATGCTGGACCAGGTGAGGATTAGCCTATTTAATGACAAGTTGAATATGTGCTTGTTAAATTTTCATCTTCAGAACTTTTAACTCTGATGAATGGTGTATAAATCTTGATGCATGAATTAGTCTTTTTTCAGAGGATGACATGCATTGTATGAACTCGGCATTAAGATACTTGTCGGATTAAAAGACCATATAATTTTTTCTTTGAACTTCAGCTTTGTTGTAAAGAGTATTTTTATCCAGTAACTTTTGCCAATACTGGATAACCGAAAAGATGAAACGATTTCTCTTGTAAATCTGATTTTTTGGAACCGAAGATGTGCCTTTCATGCATGGGGTTGAAACTTGAAAGTGAATACCTGATTTAATTATTTGAACCTAGATGGACATGGAATTAAGGAATAAAAAGGTGTGCATGTCGAGATATGAGACGTTGATTTTCTGTTATCATGTGGTTCTCCATTTTATCTGGTCTTTAGATTAATGCCCTATAATATGAGCTTTTTCTCAAATGTGAGCAAAAAGTTTCCTCAGGACATCTGTATGTGATTTCCCCCCATTTTACAGCCACCGCTATGTTCTTGCTCCTCCATTTATTCTGTTCTTGCTAGATGGGTGCATTTCTGGTGCTTTGCTTAGCATGAAGCTGGATGCAACATCATCTTTTCATGTTCTGAAAGTTTCATGCAGTATACATTTCCCCGTGTATATTTTAAACTTCCCCATGTTGGTTCAGGTTCTGTCCTTTGTGTTGGTAGTGAGTGGCACCGGTTCCCTTCTTCCTTCTTCATTCCTGATTATGTGGACCAAGTTCGATGGTTGGATGATGGATTCACAGGCCTTCTCCCAATTCCATTCAATTCTAGCTTGGGTGGTACCTCGGCAGCACCATCTTACTTCAATAATAAGAACAAGGCATCAGAGAGGCAATATGTAAGACTCTCCTGCAATGTTTAACCAGAAAGAGTGTCCATTTATTTTTAGTGTGCAATATATTCAACTATGAGATGACACTCAGCTTCTTCTGCTAATAATGTTAATAGCTTAAGGATCCTGAGCAATGCACTTTGCTGATAGAGCTGCAACTTCAACGCCCTTATCCTACGCGAGGGAGTGACATGACCACATGGGAGGTACTTGGCTCTTCCTCATAAGCTCATCTCTCTCTCCCTCCCTGTGCCGCATGTTATTAACTTGTGAGTGCTTTGCCTACAGATTGTTGCAGTACTTCCATATCTGGACAGGGAACTATCTCCTCCATTGTATCGGTCATTCTTTATTCCAAATCAATGGCAGGAGAAGAATGTCTTTGGCCAATACAGATTACTTAGGAGAATACAAAAGTGATTGCAGATGTACACGCTGAATTTTCTGTTGTCCAGCAACTTTTAACGCTCCCGGGTATAGAAGTACGCTAATGTTGACTAGTTTAGTTTTTGTAGTTTGATACTGCCTACACTTTCGAGGATAGCAAGTTATTGGATCTTCCATTAATTTTGGAAGTCAGATTTTGTACTGTTTTTTTGTTGGTGTAGATTACACAGATGGATGTTTAAATTTTGATTGGGAAGCAAATAGTCGAAATCTCTTATTGGCATCGTTGGAAATGTGTCATTTAATTTGGTTTCAGTTGTCATATATGCTCTTTAACTTTGGGTGTGCACAAGCAGAGAGTCAAACTTGTAAAAAGTTTAAGTAAACACGTGTATCCTTTGTAGCATATACAAATCAGTTTGGGCAAATCAAAGCAGTTATGAATTAGTATGTATAGTGACAATTAAGCTAATTACAGAAATCGACAAATGAGCCTTGTCTAAGCTGCAAAATTTGGCCACTGTTGCAGTACCTTGCTATTGCGATGAATAATCTCACAGTTTCAACATTCCCAGCTATTCTTCAAGCTTGCTCTTTGATTTTTTGGAGCACTCCCGTAACTTGGTGTTTACTTGTAAGTCCTATATGAGTAAACCCGGAAGTTATACACACTATCCTTTCCAGACCCCACCTGGTGGGATTACACGGGGAATGTTGTTGTTGTCCTTATGACGTTGGCACCAAGACCTTGAAGTTTCATTTCCAAGCTTTCATAACCCCTATCAATATGGGAGATTCCACTGATTTCAGTAATTCCTTCAGCAGCCAAACCCGCCAAAACCAAAGACATTCCCCCACGCAAATCAGTTGTCAACACCTGAGAACCGCGGAGTGGACTAGCAAAAGATCCATAACAACATCAATACGCAATATCGTTTGTATAGAACATCAGGAAATCAAGCAAGGACTACAAACTTACCTTGCCTTTCCCTTCCCATAAACAGTTGCTCTGTTTCCAGAGACCTGAATTTTAGCTCCAAATTTCTGCAGCTCAGTTACTGCACAAAAGAAGATCATGAAACCTTTGAAAGAGACATCGAATACAATTATCTGTTGAAAAAATAGCAAACAGTTCTATAGGCATTCTGATCAGATATTCTTTAGCAATCATGTGAGACTAAGTTGATCATGCAAGATCCGACCTCTAGAATCTCAACTTATTAAAAATTTGTAGTACATTAGGAATGAGTAACGAGAATGGTTAGTTAATAATCCATATTCGTAGAATATGGATTATTAAATGTCCAACATGAGCTATGAAGTCGATTTGGAAAGAAACTAGAATGTAGACAAACAACTAAAAGTAGCCAGGCGTTATGATTATCACATACCATGGCTCATACGATTTTCAAAGACAGATTCCTCAATGATGCTGACACCCTTGCATGTTGATAGCAATGCCATTGTCAGCTGCTGGAGATCTGTCGGAAATCCTGGAAATGGATTTGTTTTGATATTGAACCCCCGCAAATCATCTCCAATCGTCCGAGGTACTGCTGAAAGCTGGTCTCGTGAACCACAATAACCATAAGAACTCAGTGCACAAAATGGAAGAAAAGCAAGAGATTAGCTACATTACGTATACCTCCAAACTGTCATCACTGAGCTGTAATATTTTGCAACCAGCCCCTGAAAGCTTGTCTACTAAACAAGTTAAATTGCTGTGGGGCACAGGTGAAATTGAGATACATGATCGAGTAATTGCAGCAGCCAACATATAGGTGCCGACTTCGATCCTGTCTGGCATTATGCTATACTCGGAACCATACAACTTTCTCCTTCCAGTAATATAGAGTGTGTCTGTTCCTGCTCCTTCCACGACTGCCCCGCAATTTGTTAGGAAGCCAGCAAGGTCAATAATCTCTGGTTCCTATGTGGTACATATCAAAGTACATACTATTGAGGGTTAGTAACTAAGATTGTAGATTTATCAAATAGGCACTTCAAGAAACTATCGTAGAAGTTGAAAAGACAGTATGCTTTCATACTTGAGCTGCATTTGAGATTACAGTCTTTCCCTCAGCCATACACGCCGCCATCATAAGAGTTTCTGTAGCTCCTACACTGGGGTAGCCAAGTCGGAAGCTTGCACCAGTCAAACCTTTACCATTTGATACATGTGCTTTCACTTTTCCATCCCTATGTGGACTCACAAAGTTAGTAACTACTTATTTTATTGAACGAACTCACTTGCTATCAGTATTGGCTCAACCAAAATTGGAAGCAATGGACATAATACCATCTCAAAAAAGGTTAACGGAAGCTCCTCATTGAGTTTTGTAACCGTCCTCAAGGGGGATAGTACAGTTTCAAATTATACTGTCACGAGTTCCAATTTTAGTCCCTAGTTGGACCTTTCTACTGTGGTAACTGGTAATCATATATATAACTAAAAGTGTGTCTAAAGCTAAAACTTTTAGACAAGATATTCACAAAATTCACCTACCCGGCTACCCCTGTTAGTAACAACAAAACAACAACAACAACAACATAGCCAGTGTAATCCCACAAGTGCGGTCTAGGAAAGATGAGTGTACACAGACCTTACCCCTACCTTGTAGAGAGATAGAGGGTTTCCAATAGACCCTTAGCTTAAAATAAAACATTTTCAAGCAACTTGAAAAAAGGGACTGCCGAAATGAGAAAAGTAACAACAACGAAATGATGTGAAATGGGAGACACACACAACATAGAGGGAAAAATAGTAATGACTACAAAATAATGTGATAACCGAAGCACAAAAAAACACAGTGATAATCGAAATCGAAGAACAAAACTACGAGAATAGTACTAATACCACTGGTAAGAAAGAAGGTCCAAGTACTATCACTATTCTTATCCTGCATAAAAGCAAGAGAACTTTCAAGTAGCAATTAACCTTCTACCCTAATACGCAACCTCCAAGCCCTCATATATAAGGTCATGTCCTCGGTAAACTTAAGATGCGTCATTTCATATCTAATCACTTCCGCCACTACTTCTTCGACTTGCCCGTGTCTCTCTTGATGCTCATCATTGTCAACCTCTCACACCTCCTCACCGGGACATCTACAGTCTACTTTTAGGTAGTATGCGAAAAAGGAATAGAAATTCACTCGAATGAAGTTCACGAACCTCAACTCAACTGTAGCACCAAGAGCACGTAGACCATGAATGTAAAGATCAACCGGTCGGGCCCCAATGTCACACCCACCAGGAAACCCAACACTAGCTTCACCAAATCGAGCCAGTAATGGCCCTATTACGAAAAACCCTCCTCTAAGTTTTCCAACATCACTCGAATCAGGCTCTACAGACACAATTCCATCTGTATTAACCACCATGTCTCCACCAAAACTCATAACTTGAGCACCCAAAGACTCCAAGATTGAAGCCATTGTTCTAGTATCAGATAAACAGGGTACATTTTTAAGGTTGGAAGATCCAGAACAGCAAAGGGTTGCTGCAAGAATAGGTAAAGCTGAGTTCTTAGAGCCACTAACAGTGACATGGCCAGAGAGCGTAGACCCACCATTAACAACAAGTTTTGGGTCTGAAGGTGGAAGAACTTGGGGAACATTGACCTTTGAAGTCATTGATGAACAGAAACAAAATGTACCCATCGAACTAAAGCAGAAAAAGAGAAAATCTGGGATATTGAGGAGTTGAAGTTTAAGAGAATGTCAATGAATTATTGTCAGTGTACAGTATCTTCAGGTTTACATGTTATTTTCATGTGATCAGTGCATTATTGCATCAAATCTGACATCATCAAATTCATGTAGGGTCCTTTGGTAACCAATAATTTGGTAACTATTCATGTAATAATTTCTACATAAGTTACTCAACGTTTGATAGTTAGAATGTAAGTTATTCACGTACAAAAATACAAAATTAATGCAAAGTTCTTTTTTTTGCAATTTAGAAATCCGTATAACTAATACATGTACAAGTTATGAGAAAATTTGTGTATTATCTGATGTGGGATAGAAGATGGATTGGTTAATTAGGTTTAACCACCTCTAAACCATCTAATTTAGGAACTTAGCAGTGTTAGTTAAATAACTAACTCTGCATTTTGGGACTAGGGCTAATGCACATAAATCTTTCCGAATATCATGAATATTCTTCGTCGTGAACTAGCTAATCATAATACATGGAAACTACCTAGGTAGTTTCCCTTTGTACAAATATATCAAGTAACACTCCCCTCAAGCTAGGAGGAGTGAAGATATACACATTCCTAGCTTGCTTCTCAAGTGCTCATGCTAGACAATAAACTTTTTTGTGAGCAAAATTTGTTGATTACTCACTCTTAAGTACGGAAATTTTCCTATTAGTCTTTGATAGCTTCTTCGACATGCCTCTCTGCCTCTCCTAATGCCTATCATTGTCAACCTCTCACACCTCCTCACCGAGACATATACATCTCTCCTTTTGATTAGTATGTGAAAAATGAAATATTAGAAAATTCACTAACCTCAACTCAACTGTAGCACCAAGAGCACGGAGACCATGAATATAAAGATCAACGGGTCGGGCCCCAATGTCACATCCACCGGGTAACCCAACAATAGCTTCACCAAATCTAGCCAGTAATGGCCCTAATACGAAAAACCCACCTCTAATTTTTCCAATATCACTCAAATCAGGCTCTAATGACACGATCTCATCTGTATTAACAACAATATCTCCACCAAAGCTCGTAACCCGAGCACCCAAAGACTCCAAAATTGAAGCCATTGTTGTAGTATCCGACAAACAGGGTACATTTTTAAGCTTCGAAAATCCAGAACAGCAAAGGGTTGCTGCTAGAATAGGTAAAGCTGAGTTCTTGGACCCATTAATAGTGACATGCCCAGAGAGTGTAGACCCACCATTAATAACAAGTTTTGGATCTGGAATGAGAGTTGTAGGAGGAGAAATGAAGGGTTTTGGGTTTTGGGGAAAGTAAAGTTCGGTTCTTGGAGTTGATGGAAGATATTGGGGAGGATTGAACTTTGAAGCCATTGATAAACAGAATCAATATTGCAGAGTTTGAAGAGAACGACTAGCAACAAAGTGTGACCCACCTGTGGTATCTTTGGTTCGCGGAAAAATGTACCCGTATGTATGTTTGTCGCATCAGGCATAAAAATTAACTTTTAACTTGGCTTGAACGGATAATTATATGCATAAGTAGACACTTAAATTTATATGAACTTAAATAAATAGACATATTTATCCTACATGGCACCGTACATGATAATTTTATATCCTACATGGCGTCCAATATGTATTATGTCATGTAAGACATGTATGTCTACTTGTTCAATTTTATACAAGTTTAAGTGTCTACTTATGCACATTCAAAGTTGAATGGCATAATTGTCCGCTAAAGCCAAATTAAGAATCGTGTTTATATATTATGCCCATAACAAATGTGCATGTTTACTATTTTCATTAATGACTTAGAAAAAATATTTTATGATGTTTTTTTAATTTCAAAAATGTTAGGTGGTTTTAGAAAATTACTTTGCCTTTATTCTGTGTTGTTATTGTTTCCTGATTAGTTGCTATGTTTTCTTCACCATCCTTTTTTTTCTTTTTATATCTATTTTAATTTGTTGTACTCGAGACGAGAATTCTTCTGAAATAATCTTTCTACCTTTATGAGGTAGGAGTAAAGTTTGCATACTATATTTTACTATCATTATACTAAATTATGAAATCTCACTCGATATATTGTTGTTAAAATATGTTATAAAATGATCATACACATATGTATGAGTTCACCCAAACCTAATCACTTTTATTCATACCATATATTCGTATTAAGGAATTCATAAACTCGGATCCATCCCTGCACATAAACATATGCATGTAATGCACAAAACTAAGCTATATAACCACCAAATAAGTATATATGGACGCCCTTCCAATGCAAATTAGAGTACACAATTTATTCCAATTTTGCATTAAATAATTGTATATACTTTACTTCTTTTTCCTCAGCCACGAAAATAAAAATATAAACAAAAAGAACGGGTCATTAGCTTCATTAATCTCATAACAAAAATAGAACCATCCAATATACTAACAAGAAAACCAAAAATAACTCTCAACCATATTTCCCTTCAAATCATTTAATTATAAATAAGGTATTTCATTGTATTACAAAATGCAGTCACACATCAGAGAAGGAGAATAATAAATAAACAAACAAAAATCACACTTAAAAAAATAAGAAATGGCAAAAGCTATCATTCTCCTCTCCGCTCTTTGCGTCTTGGCTGTCGCCAATTTCGCCGTCGCCGACTTCGAAATCTTCGACGTCGAAGGCAAAGTCTTTTGTGATACATGCCGTCTCGGTTTCGTCACCTCTCTCAGCAATACCCTTGAAGGTAATACTACTAATTTTATTACTCATTCTGTCTCAATTTATGTGACACTTTTCGTTTTCTGACATTGACGTTTATAGGTGCCACTGTGCGTTTAACATGCAAGGACATGGAGACACACAACGAGACGTTTACAACTGAAGGCAAAACCGATTATATTGGCAAATACACATTGACAGTTGAAGGTGACCATGAAAATGACATTTGTGAGGTTACTTTGGTAAACAGTCCAAAAGATGATTGCAAAGAAATTGTTCCAGATATGGTTAACAATAGAGTTATTTGCAGTAAAAATGTTGGGATGCACAACGCTGTTCGTTTTGTTAACCCATTATTCTTCCAAAAGGACAAACCTATCAATGGTTGCAGAGAACTTGTTGAGGAGATGGAGCTTGTTGATCTCTTGATTCTTGAAAATGACAAAGAAAAGAATTAAGTGAGAATATATATAGAGCTTTTGCATCTTTCATCATTTATTTATTTCGCGATTTTTTTTAAGAAGAAGAAGAATAAATCTGTTATAATTTCTCCTCGATGTGTAACTCAACATGGAAAACTTTAAAAAATTCCGTGATTTTCGAATGAGAAGATCATCAATAATAGCTTCTTAGAAATTTTTGTGTTTGATTATCAAATCGTTTTCTATCTTCTTTTTTTCTTTTTCTCGTTTCTCACTCGATGTTTGATATATACATCAATACTGATTAGTTAAAAAGTCTTCTCTAATGATAGTTTTGCTATTTCTACACTGTATAGCCACCCATCAAAATAATACTTGATAAATACATACTTTTTTTATATATAAAAATTGATATACATATATACAAAATAGTGGATATTATTTTATTTTTTGTATAATGTTTGACTATAGTGCATGTAATTTTTCTGGGCACTCAATCAAATGTATTATTTTCCAAAATCTTTTCCATACTGAGAATTGAACTCGAAACCCCCTCCCCTTTCTTCGACTAGTTTGTTTTTTCTGTATATATTTACTATAACATGATTTATCAGATAATCATTCAATTAATTATTAATTGAGCGATCATTCGACAAATCATGATCATGTGAAATTAAGCCTTTTTGCACAATTGGATTCTTGTGTCAATAAATTCTCTTTCATTGAAGTTGTGCACACAAGTAGCATATTGAGAAACAGATAGAGAGAACTAAAGTACAGATATATGAGAAAAATCGTTAGAACTATCATAGATGTTAGATTCTGAAGAGATAAATTTTAAAAGCGTAGAGATTTTTGTACTCTAATAAAAACTTAAATGTTGAAAGCATCAAATTAAAATCCTAGATTCGAGATATTAGCCTTATTCCTTTTCATTAAGATTACGATATTTGAATTTGAATGTATATCTTATTCCATAAATCTGAACACTTTTGTTTTTCAACATTTGAAGATCCATAATTTTTTTATTTGTAAGCATAATAAATATGCACTTCAAATAAAAGTAATTAAATATTAGCAAAAATATATGAATTTAATAAAATAAAATCACTATTTGATTAAAAAAAATTAAAACACTTACGTTGATTATGATGATGGAGTGTTTTTAGTAGTGATAGTACTAATGATTTGTGTTAGTGATTATTAACTAGTAATAATGGTGGTAGTAATTGTAATGTGGAGGTTGGTGATGTTGCATTACTGACTGACGTGATATTAGTGGTTGGTAGTAATTGTGATGATGAAGCTGGTTGATGTTACTAGTGATGATGTTTACGAAAATGTGTGAAGACAATGAATAGGTCAAAGAACTATCATTTGAGGTATTTCATATTTATAGTTGAACTCAATATATTTTATGTTTCACGTATCTTTCTAGCTTGAAACTCACTAGCACATTCTTTACTATTTATTTTGTTTTGAGACAAACAATCCAATATATATTAAAAAAATGTTATTGATGATGGAGATAGTTTCTTGTGGCGGTGGCAGCAATAATTGGTGTTAGTGACTATTAATCACTCCCTCCGTCCATTTTTATTTGTCATGTTTCGTTTTTCAAAAATCAATTTGACTAATTTTTAAAGTTAAATTATATTACATTAATTCGATATTTTTTTTAAAAAAATAGATATTCAAAAATCATACGAAAAGTACTATAAATTGCATTTTTTTGCATATCAATATGATGAAAAAATAAATCGTAAAATGTTGGTCAAAGTTCTTATAGTTTGACTCTAAAAAAAGAAATTATGACAATTAAAAGTGAACGAACGGAGTAGTAATAATGGTGGTAATAATTGTAATATGGAGGTTGGTGATATTGCATTACTGACTGACATGATATTAGTGATTGGTAGTAATTATAATGGTGAAGTTGGTTGATGTTACTAGTGACAATGTTGATGATGATGACCATAAAACATTGCTAATTGTAATGGTGGATATGTGTTTATGTAATAAGAATTGGTTGTAATAGTGATGGTAAATGTGTGAAGATGATGAATAGGTCAAAGAACTATCATTTGAGGTATTTCATATTTATGATTGAACTCAATGTATTTTATATTTCGCGTATTTTTCTAGCTTGAAACTCACTAGCACATTCTTTACTAATTATTTGGTTTTGAGACAAACAACTCAATATATATTAAAAAAATGTTAATTCACTATACAATTGATGGTTCTTTTTGTTATTACCATACACATCTCTATTTGATCATTTATATAAGCAAATTTCAATTAGTATTATTGAATCGTTATCAAGTTGAAACAAACAATAACAATATATTCAATAATATTTATAAACATGATTCAGAGAGGATAGGATGTGTATAAATATTACATTTACCTTATTAAATAGAAAGACTATTTTCACAAAATCTCAATTCGAAAAAGCAAAAAATATGTATGAAGATATAAGTTGGTAAAATATAGAGGACCAAAAAAATTACTACTCCCTCCGTCCCTATTTACTTGTCCATATTTCCTTTTTTAGTTGTCCCTATTTAGTTGTCCATTTTGACAAATCAAGAAAGGACAAGAAATTTTTTCCTATTATACCCTTATTTACACTTCTTGAAAATTGTAAAAGTGTATGTTGTTTTCCTCTAATTTATTTCACTTTAATTCAAATAAGTGGTTGTAATTTTGAAGTGAAAAGTTGTCATAAGGGTAAAATTGTAACTTCACTGTGCTAATCATTGTTGTCTTAATCTGTGTGTCATTTCTAAAGTGGACAACTAAAAAGGGACGGAGGGAGTACTTAAAATAAAATAACATGCATGGTTTCCATTTTAAAAAAAATTGGCACCACTCCCCCACTACTACGTAAAAACTATAAAATACACCCCTAAAGATTCTCAACCAATCCTTTTCACCACATCTATTTTAGTGATAGTGTGAGAAAGAGTTGTCAAATTCTCACAAACTATTCTCCACTTGCTCCCCATTCACCCTTTCTCTCTCTAGAAAAGAAGAACCCTTAGCGTAAACTCTGCGAACCGAAGAACCCCAAAAGGCTTTCAATTCAATGGCTAACAGCAATCTTCCTCGAAGAATTATCAAGGTTTCTTCTTCCTTCATGTTGATCTTCTTCTTTTTCGCTCGATCCATATCGATTTCATACATAAACTTTGTTTTTTTAATCCATTGATGGTTTTGATCACTTCATTCGGTAGGGTTTATGATCTAACTTCGGTTTAGCTGATAATTTATTATTCTCATCTTACAGGAAACTCAACGTCTTCTTAGCGAACCTGGTAAATTTTCTGGAATTTTTGTTTTGAATTTTTCTTTTCGTATAGCCGTGTGGAATTTTGAGCTTCGTTTATGAGTTTTGAATGCTCTGTGATGTAATTTGTATTGTTGATTTCAGTATGTATGAGTTTTTTTTTTTTATTGAAGTTTACAGTAAGTGTTGATGTATATTAGTTATGGTGGTAGTAAAGGTTTAGGAGGATCTAATGCTGATTTAACTGTGGTGCAGCGCCTGGGATAAGTGCGTCGCCGTCTGAAGAAAATATGCGATACTTTAATGTCATGATACTTGGTCCAACACAGTCTCCATATGAAGGTAATGGATGAGCTCAATTATAATATTTGAGTAAGCAGGGAAATATGCTTGCAGCGTTTAGTTGGTTTTGTTGATCGTCATATTGTTTGGTTGATGCGAATTGACTCCTTTATATTGGCTGGTGTATTGTATTGGCTAAAGTTTGTCTTTGTTGCTAGTTTTTCTTTTGTTCTAGCATTTTACTTGAACATTAATTGGCCCAAATTGTCCCTCTAATTTGTTCTATTCTCATTCTTTATATAGTCTTGGGCACTTATCTACCTTTTCCGTAGCTGCATACTAAATGAACCAATCATGAAAACGGGCAAATTTTCTGGACTAATTAATCCTGCAGAATATGAAGTTAACGTGACTAGTTTATAACACTACTGATGGTGAGATGGGAACTGCATTTGGAAAATTTAAAGTAGTTACATAAACTTACATTTACAACTCCCGGAGTCCCGGTAATATGAGCATCACTGTATGCATGTTTGTTATGAATGTCTTAATGTTGTTTGGATCCTCAGGAGCATAGCAGAAAGCTGTCTGCTCTTACTTTAAAATGTCGAATATTGTTGTCTAGTAGAAACTGTTGCTAATAGCTAGCATTCAGCTGCAAGACACCCATCAACTACCTTCTAATGTTTTTGCGATAATGCATGTGCAGCATTCTTTTCTTTTAGCTCTTTTGATTTTCCTTTGTTTTGTTGAATAATGATTTAGGGGATACCGCTAGAGGTGTATTTTGAACAATATATGTTCTGACCGCAGCACACTCTTTCCCCTCGTTTTCTCCTTTTACCTAATCTCCTTACCTTCTCTGTGTAGGAGGTGTCTTCAAGCTCGAACTATTTTTGCCTGAAGAGTACCCAATGGCTGCTCCTAAGGTATGTACACACATTAAGGATTGACAATTTTTCTGACAATGGATGTTTTAACAAATTCCAGTTGATGTTCTGGATTTTTGGTTCTTGAAATGGTATCTCAGAGCTTTGGAATGGATAAAGATTTATTTGTTTTTGACTGATATTTTCTGAAAGCAAATATCAAGATACAGTTTAAAATGTCTTGTAATCGACACGGCTGTTGCAGTTGTTGCATATGTATTTTTCCTTGTTTCGATTTCCCTTTTCTAGCTATGTTTGGCTCTTTTTTATTATTTGTTGATATTGCCATCTCTCTCCTGGTGGAGTGTTATATCTCAATTTGAATATGCCTTTTCACTGGAAGTTATAGTTTGATGTCTATGTCTTTATGTCTGGCAATATGTTGCGACATTTTAACTTCCTGATGTATCATTCTGGATTTGAAACTTCTCAGATGTTAAAACTTTGCTGCTTTCTTTTACACTGTTAGTGTCTGTTATTTTTTTTTTTTTTTGGTCAACTAGTAACATTTTCATTCAACCAAAATTATCCATACAAATCAGCAAGCTCTTTTTGGACTTAGGAGCTATCTCTCACAGAACCTTGCTATACAATTTAGCTAATTCAGGTAGTAACCTATCAACTATGTAAAAGAAAACATTTAACTAGGACATCCTATTAGCTGCTCCAGATGAGGCTTTAACTGTGGTGTCTTTGGCCTTCAATGTGCACCTGTATGGCAATCTCCTTTAGTCTCTGTGCTGTGCTCGCCCTTGTGGTAGTAAATCTTCTTTTGTTTCTTTCAGTCCAGATGTTGTAAATGGTTTCTGCAAAACAGAATCCCAAAATTCCAGCTCTTGGTCTACTATTCTTGATCCTATCTATCATTCATTTGACTTCCCAATCCCAGCTGCCTAGTTGTCTGTTATAACCTAACCAGTTCAGTATTGCTGTCCATATATAAGAAGAAAAAGGACAGGTCTAATAGAACAGGTGATCAAAATTCTCCATTTCAGCACTCTGTCCACAGTTGATAGTTTCCTCTGTAATGCCATCCACAAAATGAATTGATGCCTTGGCAGCAGACCTTTGACCTGCACCAAATGTTTTCATTCAACTGGGGTGGTCATAGTAAAAAGTATGTACCCACACTATCCACAGCTTGTCCTTTTTCTGTCCTAGTGCCCATAACAGTTTAGATAGAGCTGCCTTGTTCCATATATGCCCATCAATCACACTTAGTCCCCTTGCTTCCTTGGGCATACAAACTTTTTCCCGTGCTACCAGTGTTGTCTTTGAACAATTGTTGCTACCAGTCCAGAGGAAGGTTCTGCACACAGTTGTCCCCATTGTTGTAATCTTCTTTGGCAATAAAAAGATGTGTGCCCAATAAGTCTGCATTTCAAATAGGACACTCTTTATGAATTGAAGTCTGCCACTATAAGTAAGGAATTTTGATGTCCAGCATTTTACCCTAGCTATCATTCTCTCAACTAGGGTAAACACTGATGTGTTGATAATATCTGTTATTTACTGCTGCCTAAGTGAATATGTTAGGTGAAATGCTTATGTAGTTTGTACTTTTTCCTTGACAAGGAAAAGAAGGTAAAAATCTATCTTGCAATTTGATCATGATATTTGTTAATAGATGCTCAAGCTTGATGTGAGATGCATTGACAAAGAAGCTCATGACAGTTGAAAAACTAAGAGACAAGCCTATTGATCCAGGATCATGTTTCACAACCTTGTACATGTTAAGGTTGCTTTTCTAGGAGTACTGGTTAGATGGCTGTTTCCCCCACATTCTGCTTCCATTTATATGCAGTGTCGGGTTGTGAAAATATAGTACACTTGGGCTACCTGGATATTGGTTTTACTGGAACTATGAGTCAAGATACATGTTAGTGCTGGAATAAATAAAGTACAAATGATCAAAATTATCAAAATATTGTGATGTTTAAAGTCTGTTTCTCTGTGGCAGTTACAATGTGCAAATACCATTGGAACTTTCATCTAGGAATTTGATTTAAACCCAAATATATAAATGATCAATTTGTTTTGTATTATTGACTAGTTTGATTCAGGACTCTGATTAGATTTTTCTTCTGGAAAATGATTTGATTGTCCAGGATCAGGATATCAGCTATTGAAGGAAATTAACTGGTTGCTATAGTGATTAGGAAAATTGTAGCTCGTGTTCTCATAGACTATTATTTTTATTGCTGAACTGCTCTTCATGGTTGACATCTTTTAATCCCGTCTTGTCTAATCTCAAATTTAAATCTCACGTTCATGTAAGGTTTATTCAGACCGCTTTTGGCCACAGTTGTTTGTACCTTTGGTTTCAATTGAACTTATAAGTGAGATGCTTGTTTATGAACTTTGCAAACCCTATTTCATTTGGCATATCCTCTGTTCTTCTCTTGGGAACTAGGTTGCAGCTTTGGTTCAGCCATTAAACAGAATTGTGATGAGATTTATTATTTGGGAGTAGATTTTTCTACCAAAAAATTTAGAATCCTGGGGGCTGAGAAGGATAGGACTAAGAAAACCCGGGTTGTGAGAAGAACTGTTTGTCAAATTTGGATTTGCTGCTGTAATTCTATGTTTTTTAATTTAGATATTCTAACAAATATGACTTAGGACAGTGGTTCATACGGACATGTTCTGTGTGAGGGTTTCTTGGATTTATTATGTTTAGTTGGTAGTCAGACTTACAATCCATTGGATCATTGAAGATAAAGGATGTCATGACCTTAATTCTGCCGTGGACACAGTTACACAGTCCTTAAAATGCCTAGGGTTCCCTACTTTATTTGTAGATGCATGAAGATACTAAATCTGGAAAGACTGTTGGGGTAAAATATTGCACTTTTCCTGGGTGCTTTTCATGGTAGGCTTTAAGATGAATTAGTACCTGGTGTTGCTTAGCTTTTTGCTGGAAACTTACTTTTCCAAATGATTCCGGACTTCTACTGAAACATGGCATGTACCCTTGATCTTAATAATTGTAGATTTTATGTGCTTGTGCACACTTTTTTTTTTGTACGCATTTAACCTGTTGTAAAGTTTTGCTATGCGTATAGTGTCTGTTAGTCATTGATCAATTGCATCCCAACAGGTTCGATTCCTCACCAAAATCTACCATCCGAACATCGATAAGGTCTGTTGTCCTTATCAACTCTTTCATATCCATACATAGATATAAGCCATAAAATACCTTGCTTATTTATGCCTTTTGATGTGAAGCTTGGAAGGATATGTCTTGATATTCTTAAAGACAAATGGAGTCCTGCTCTTCAGATCCGTACAGTACTTTTGAGGTATTAAATAATATATCATGCCTTGAAATATGTTTCTCATCTCTGTGTACATCAAAAGATGCAAGACTGATGAATACTACGAAAATGAGAACCAGATTCTTTTAAGGTGTTAGAAGTTTAAAAAGTTTACTACTGTTTCAGCATTCAAGCACTTTTGAGTGCTCCAAATCCGGATGATCCACTCTCTGAAAACATTGCAAAGCACTGGAAGTCAAATGAAGTTGAAGCTGTTGAAACGGGTAAGTTGTGTTCTGGTCTTTCAATGTTGAGCTGCAAAAGTAGTAGAAAATTAACATCTTTTGGTTATGCAAATCTGTATACACATTCTTGTTCAATCCTTAATTTGACTTTCTTTTTTCTTCAATGATCCAGCCAAGGAGTGGACACGCCTATATGCTAGTGGTGCATGAAGATATAGCAACGAAATATTCAAAATAACAAAAATCATGGAATGTAATCAATATTGACTGGCTTATCAATATGACGCCCGGATAGCACCCTTGAAATTGTATAATTGAACATGACACCCTTTGGTTTTTTTAATGTTCAGGAATGAACTTTGTTGCAACAAAACTGGAAATGGTAAGGATTTTGTCACTGCAAAGAGTAGTAAATGATTCAGATCTGTGGGTTGGAATTGGAAACTAGTGTTGCTGCAGCTGCTATCAACCTCCATAGATTTGTTTCAGGAAATTGAATTTGCAAGGGGAAATCTTTTGTTTGAACCTTTTTGTTCTCTCTTTCTTTCTTTCCCGCCCGCCCTATCCTGCATTGTTTGTTCGGGTTCTGCATGCTGCTTTTTCTCCTTATTTCAGATAAATTGTCCTTCATTCAACCTTTTTGTCCTGCCATTTCCCAATCTAATATGGGTACATAAACCCCAAAACAATGTGAAACGGCGATAATCAAACTGTAAATATGCACCCATGGGATTTTGTCTGGTTATATTGTCAAGAACAAGTAGGTTTATAAGGTCTACCATGACTATAGTGGATGCATTACCTATTGGTAGTTCCCCTGGTTTGGTAAAAGCACATTTGCTATTCATATTACCTGTCCTTTTCAAGTGATTAGGCTTGTCAAGGGAATGGCATGACTAATCTAAAAAGTACAATAAATTGCAATTGTTATATTTTTAAAATTTTTAAATTAATTTGTTAAATTCCGAGATCAATCAAATGGTGTATTTTGATTAACAGGATAGATAATATGACAGGAGAAGCTTTAACGTAATTTGACGGATTAGACTATTGTCTAATTTCCTTTATAGTCAAACTATAGTTTATTAATTGAGCATTTAAACATCTGATAAACTTTTTATTTAATCTCAGACATGTCACAATTAAAGATCACATATTACATGTTTTAATGGCGATTAGAGTTACTACTAAAACATACTTTTAGAGGCAGCTGATAAATGTATTTGTGGCAATTATTTATAGATCTTAGCAAAATCAATGCTACAACAAAAGTTGCTAATAATGCTAAGCATAACTGCGAGTCTGCGACTAGAGAAGGTCTGATACACTTTTGTAGGCGATAAAAGTTGCTATTAATATAAATTTTTAGTAACGATTAGTCTTTTAGCGGGACTAAAATTGCCACTATTAAATATTTATGGCGACAAATATAACTTTTTCCGGCGACTAAACTTGCCGCTAACTTTTAGTGGCGACAAAACATCTTAGCGGCAACTGAGGTTACCACAAATAAATACTTTTAGTGGCGACAAATATAACCTTACATGGCGATTCAGTTGGCATTAATAATTTCTTTTCGTGGCGACAAAACGAACTTTTGGCGGCAACTGTAGTTGCCAAAAATAATTACTTTTAGTGGCGACAAATATAGCCTTTAGCGGCGACAGAAGTTACCATTAATAATTTCTTTTAGTGGCGACAAAACGAACTTTTGGCGGCGACTGTAGTTGCCACAAAAAATTACTTTTAGTGGCGATAAAATAACCTTTAGCAACGACAGTAGTTGCCACTAATGAAACTTTTAGTAGCGACAATTATAACATTTCGCGGCGACTTTAATTGCCACTAATACAATCTTTTAGTGGCGACAGTTATAACCCTTCGCGGAGACTCTAATTGCCACTAATAATAACTTTTAGTGTCTACAAAATAACCTTTAGCAACGACAGTAGTTGCCACTAATACAAACTTTTAGTAGCGACAGTTTAACCTTTCGCGGCGACTCTAATTGCCATTAATAATAACTTTTAGTGGCGACAATTATAACCTTTAGCGGCGACTGTAATTGCCGCTAGTAACAACATTTAGTGGCGAAAAATATAACCTTTCGCGGCGACATTAGTTGCCACCAATACTTACTTGTAGTGGCAACAATTATACCCTTTAGTGGCGACTGTAGTTGCCACTAGTAATTACTTTTAGTGGCGACAAATATAATCTTTAGCGGCGACTGTAGTTGTCACTAATACTTACTTTTGGTGGCAACAAATATAACCTTTAGCGGCAACGCTAGTTGCCACTAAAATTACCTTTGGTGGCGACTAAAGTTGTCACTAATACAAACTTTAGGTGGCGAGTTTTATATCTTTTAGAGGCGACTAAAGTTGCTACTAATGATTAATTTGTAGTAGTGGTAGGAGTACATATTTTAGCGGAGACAATAGTTGCCACTTCAGTTTTTGGTTGCGACTGGCACTATTTTGCAATTAATACTAACTTTTAGTGGCAATATAATTGATCTAATTCTTTCTTTTGGTGGCAACTATAGTTGTTTCCACTGGTATATAGTTTAGGCCAATTTATTAGCGGCCACACTAATTGCGAATAATAGTTACACTTTTAGTCAACTTACTTATTACAGGCCATAATTATTGCTACGAATATCAACTTTGTGGAAACAAACATAATATAATGTACATCGTTCGAGTCAAACTTTACTAATTTGTGTTAAGTCATGACTCGTGCCATGTCATGAAAGTAGAGTTAATAGAAATCAAAGCAAATAGAAAAGAAGGATTTATGACGTTTGGAGTTACTATAGTGGAGCATCACAATAAAAATTTATCCATACGTGATATTAATAAAAATATGACATACATCTTTATATAAAATAGGAATAAGGCACAAGTACCCCCTTAGAGTATAATCGAAATTTTAGAGACGCATCTTAATTAAATTAGGGTTCTACTATCTCCGAATTCATTTTTTTTGTAATTTTGTACATTTTTTTTCTTACCTGCCACATAAACATCTCTCACACGTCTCAAATATGTCGAGTTACGAAGTGTTTCACATAAGCCAAAAAATATATAAAATTACAAAAATAATGAGTTGAGGGCCTTAGTATAGTTAAGGTGTGTTGGTAAAATATACCACAAATAAAATAAATTACAGTTGAAATAAAATGACAAAAAATAAATAAATAATTTCAGACTAAGACGCGGATATTTCACTCTCTTAAGGAGATTCAAGCCCTGTGACATAAGCTACATTGATGCATCAGTATATTTCTTGGTTTGTCCCCTCCAGGATATAACAACTCAATAACTTCGTACAATTCAAACAACTCTGGATTAGTTGAAGAGTCTAAAACTCCACAAAAGAACACATTCATTCGACATTAAATCCTCTCATTTGTATAGTTAATATAGTTGAAGACTTATAATATTTTGGCATAATATATAAATATGACCTTTAATTGGCGTCAATTGATAACTATAACCTTTAACTTTTTGTGTGCACAAGTAAGCACTTAAACTTGTATAAAACTGAACAAATAGACACATTCATTCTACATGACAATTTTGCATCCTACGTGGCATCCTACATGTATTATGTCATGTAGGACATGTGTGTCTACTTGTTCAATTTTATACATGTTTAAGTGCCTATTTGTACACACTGGAGGGCATGGTTGTCCGTTGATGCCAAGTGAAGGGTCACGTTTATGTATTATGCATAATATTTTCTTTATCTCAATATACACAATATAATGTTACTCATATTTTTCACTCTATATTTTCTTGTACATCTCTTGTTGTAATCAATTCAAAGAAAGATAATCATTATTTATAGCGGGGAAGAGATCTTACTTATAATGAATAGAAAGATAATGGAATAGTTAATAGAAAGGCATAATACATAAATGTGTCCTTTAACTTAGCATCATTTCACATTTATGTCCTTCAACTTTTGGTATGTACAAGTAGACACTTAAACTTGTATAAATTTGAACAAGTAGACACATGAGTCCTACGTGGCACAATACACGCAGGACACCACGTAGGACAAAAAATGACATGTAGGACATGTGTGTCTATTTGTTTAACTTTATACAAATTTAAATGTCTACTTGTGCAGAACCAAAGTTGAAAGGCATAAATGAGATTTGAAGTCAAGTTAAAGGGCATATTTATGTATTATGCCTAATAGAAAAGATGAATAGCCTATATGTTACAAGAATAAAGATGAAGAGTTGGTGGTTGTGTAAGTTACTTAACAAGTAATTACCACTTTCTTCCACAATTGATTAGAGTAAAGAGACACAAATGTAATGCCCACCAATGGACACAACGTGATACATAATGTGACACATGCTATATTTTGGCAAAAGGATTTGGTGGACTCTTGTACTTGTATGTATTTGTATTGTGAACTATACTACTTTATCATTTGTCAACTGAATTCTTAAACTCAATTAAAATGAGTCTTTTAAACCCCGTCAATCATTTGTGTAGCTCACTCTCCTTTACATAAATGACATGACATATTCACATCAAATATATTAACGCCATGTCATAATTATTTTTAAAATTTATTAATCAAAATTGTTTAATAAAAGGTAATAATAAAATTTAAATTTTTTTAAAAAATAAAACTCCATACATTCTCTCTATTTCCCACTATTTCACGCCAAAGTCGTCGCCGCCGTCATCATTTTTGCCGACGAAACCACCCATATTCTCTCCGTCATTTGCATTCATCTCCGCTGCACATATCATCATTTTCCTTCCCTTCTCCAATCTCCACAAAATCAAAAAATAAAGCCATTGCACCACTAGATCGGGTCGAACACCATTACCATTTTTGTCTTTATCTCTACCGCACACTATCACCATTTTCGCCGCCATGATTAGAATATCATTGCACCCTCACCGACCTCATTCTTCCCTTCGCTGACCAGTCGCGCCTCTCTCTCACACTCCACTGCGTATTAGTGGTCTTCGGCGAGCACCACCAGTGTCGCTTTCTCCCTCTGTCGGTGAATTAGTGGACTCAAGGAGGTGCCCTAGATTTGCTAAATAGATGACAATAGATTGAGGAAAAGAATGAAAAAAGGAGTTGGGCAGGGGATGGAGATGGCTGAAAAATAGGTGTAATGTGTGAAGAAGAAGGGGTTTTTTAATTAATTGTTTTTGAAAAAAATTATTTCTTTTATAATTTTAAATACTTTTAAGTAAAAATGTTATTTACTCTCCTTAAGAGGTGTGTAGTTACACACTTTTGTCAACTCACACATCTTAATGACACTTAAGTCTGGTCAATGGTCAGAAGGATTTTTTAAATTGTATTTTATTGAATTTAAGGGTTCAATTGATAAAGGAGTACGTAGAGGATGCACAATAGAAACTCATACAAGTACAAAGATCCACCAGAACCTTTTGCCATATATTTTTATTATTATTAAAATGTCACACTAACAAGGTGTGTGTTTGATAATAGTCTAGGGGCTACTTGTGTCTTATCCCTATAAAATATTATAATTAATTTATTACTTCAATTATAGTATTATCATGTTTTAGATGATTTATTCTTTTAGAATATTGTGTTATGTTATCATAACATTTTATCATGACTTCTTCAGTTTTGTTATTTTCTTTTTTGAACTACTTTGAGTATATTTCTTTTTAAGTCAATAGTCTATCGAAATTAGTTTTCGTATCTCCAAATATGTTGTTATTGTATGAGCTATATATCCACGAGAGTAACAATTACATTTTACAGAGGGCAATAATGAAGGATGATTTGAATTCAAATGTGTCATACTTCTATTTTTTACATACTTCATACCTAATCTCTCACAAGTCATGTCAATCTCTCCTATGTCATTGAATAGGGGTAGGGGTGTGCAAAATCGAACTGACCGATAAATTGAATCAAAAAAAGTGTTATTGGTTTATTGCTATTGGGTTATTGTGTTAACGATTTTTTGATGGTTTTTTAAGAAAAAATATCGGGTTATCGGTTCGGTTTTGGTTTTTAATATTGGGTCATTGGGTAAAGTGATAGTCCATTAAGACTATAGCATTTTACTATTTTTACCTATACATAACTATTAAATATTAATTTCAATATCTTACTAGTTATGTATTTGTCATTTAGCCTTTAATTCATACTTCACTATGATTTGATTTCACAACTTCACATTATACAACCTGTCAAAACCTAAAGTAAGAACCATATTCCTCTTAATTTCTCTTTACACATGTATAGTTATTTTCATGTTTGTTATTATTGTTTCTATTTTATGAGCATTTGTAAACTCACATTATTGTCTTATCGCGTCAAATTTATTAGAGAAGTCATATATTTGTTTTATAAGAATTTTTTTATTGATTAAACCGAAAATTGAACCGTTAAGGATCAAAATCGATAAGTCAAAAATTGATAAAAAAATATCTTATTAATTTGGTTATTGATTTAACGTATTTAATAAAATATCTTATTAATGCTCCTTGTTCTGCTTTTCCCCACCGGAAAAAAAAAAACTTATCCAAAATTGATTTATGCATCAACTTATTTTAGCTAATTTAATACTTATAGTTGAATGTCAAATTGAGGTATATTAATAACTATTTTTTGTCTTAATTTATAGCAATTTATTTTTAGTTTGTCTCAAAAAGAATATCATATATTTTTATAATTAGAATCAATATAACGATAAAATGTCTCTTTTAGCTTTAGTGAAAAAACTCATAGTCACACAAATATTTAAAACTTGATAAAGACGCCGATAGTAGGGACGCAGATATGCCGTTCTCTTAATTGCAAAAAGAAAACAAATAAAATATCAGAGGATACAAGGTGGATGTATTAGGTATACAAGTAGTGATATTTATAAAATGAAAAAAATAAATATTTATGCAAAAAATAAATAAATATATAGACTATAGTACATAAAATAATATTTTTATAAGTTTAAAGAATATCACGTTTCCCCAGCCGAAAGGTATTTGTCATTTTCAGCCGCCCAAATATTTCTTTTAATTACATTTAAATAATTATTCAACCACCTTTTTGCATTTTAGTTCTAGTATATGGGCACAAAATACTTTTGTCTTGGACCCTCCATGAGCTAATTATTGATAACAAAATTACCCCTAATCATATGTTTATATCGATTTCGAATTTGATTAATTTAGATTCTTATTAAATAGTCTTTCTTTAAAATATTAAAACGACTTTATAAGATTCAATTGGAATTTGCTTGTTAAAATAATCTAATTTATTTTTTGTAAGACCTTCTTTCTCAATCATCCTAGCCAGAACTTGTATGTGGAATAACTTGTACAGAGCATAAAGACTTGAAACTCTTTTCTTATATGAATCTTAAGAATTACTCTATTCTTGAACCCTATGTTGAGCTCTACCCTTCCCGCATTTCCTTGTGTTTTGAAGAGGGAAAAAAATCTCTCTATCTGTTGTCAACAGTCTTTCCTTGAAATTATCTGAACGGATCGATCCTTTCATCCCATTTGTTTTCGTAACTTCGTAAGGTCTCCTCGCTAAGAATTCCCCAGTGATAACAGAAGAAGCAACCCGTCTATTATAGTGGGACAATCTTTTTCTTTCACAATAAGACCTAGACAATTATTCCTACCTATGGTACCTTACGAATTTACGTCCATCTCTGATCGGAGAATGACAAAATACTTATATGCTTACAGGTTTAAACTCAATTGGTAAAAATTGAGGATTTGTATCTTAACCTTAGTCACAAAATCGAACCTTGCACCAATCGAACTAACTTTGATATTTAAGTAGACAAGAGTAAAAAGACGAGCTAACCAAATTTCAAAAGCTTCAATTTCGCTACACAATTAACTCCAGACATATTTCTCGTCATTTTAGAAAACGTAAAAATACTTATCATCTCACCAAAAGCTTTGATGATACATGTACATAACTATCCATTCCAACTATATTAGCCTTCTCGATAAATTCATACCATGGGCTCTAATTTATTGAAAATTAATTTTTTATTTATTGATATCTATTTTTAAATATATTTTCAAGATTCGAATATTTGTTCAAAATCTCTTACAAAGTCAACAAAATTCCTATAGTCATAGAAAATAGAAATATGTAGACAAAAAAATGAGCTTACGACTGACAAGTCGGCAAAGCCAGCAAGTCGGCGCAAATATTGCACAAATTTCATTATTATTGGGACTTGGGAGTGGGGACTCTTTGGAAGTTGGCAAATTAAATGCTTACATGTGATTTTTTTTACAATACAATTGAAAAAAAAAGATGAAATCTTAAAAGTATAACCCTCTAGAAGAGGGCAACTTTACTCAACCCACATACAAATAAAAACAACTAAAATGGGAATTAAGTTTATCCCAAACTTTATCCAATTTGCAAGTACATGGGATATGTTTTGCCCGAAATATTTCAAGATTAAATTAATTAAATTTTAGAGTAATTTATAGCTCAAATTTGGTGACCCGTTAGAGTTCGTTGTAACATTCATCATTTGTAACATTATTTCACTATAATAGTCAAGTTTCTTTAAATAAATTTTCATGTTATGTTATATTATAAGTTCTTTATTATAGCATTTTGGCTGAGAAAACAAAAAGTATTCGGAAAAACATCTTTATAAAAAATTTGATTGTATAGAGATTTTTATAATTGAGGTGTTCAAATCAATTTGAGTATAGTATCTGTTAACCCTTACCACCTCGCACCAGTATAATTGTCCATCAAGACTTGGAACATATGAAACGAAATAGTTGATTGTGTTTACTTTTGTTAGAATTAAAACTTAAAATCACCTATTTCATTGACTACTAAGTCAACCTTATATAGGCACCCCATATTCAAATGTAAAATCCTACCATCCCCGCTTAAAGCCAAGATGAGGTAGGTTAAGGGGACAATAGATTAAGGAGCGTGTGTATTGCATGTGAATAGTAATATACAAGCATGCCTTACATTGAAAATGCTAGCCATTCCAACTACAACCTAACATGGATAAGATAATGATATTGTTCGTGAATAGAGTTATCTAATATCTATATCAATAACTGTTAACAAATTCAATAAAATAGTTACATATGTAAATGACTATAGTTACTTGATACATATACCAATAACTAGTAACAAACTCAATAAAATAATCGTTTATGCAAAATGACTCGGATGCCACAAGATTTTAAAGGATGGAAATAGACAAACCATAGAAAGGGACAAGAGCAACAACCCCCCTTAAGAGAGTAATTAATTCTATCAAACCCTGACACTACCCTCTATTCACAAGACCTACCACGTCATTAGAACCGACCATCAATTAAAATTTGTGTACTAGTGACAAGCTGGAAATTTAGAATCTTTATATTCAATGACCATATTACCCCTATACCTTATCATTGAGAAACTTCTATTATAGTGACCAACTTGTTATAGCCCCACACAATTAATTATACATAACGCAATGGTTAAATGGTGTACAATCAAACCTTTTTATAACGACATCATATAATACAACATAATAAGAAATTAAAAGGTAAAAAAATGAGAAATTTTATTGATAGAATAGTTGAGCAAAGAAACATAGTATCAATAATAACATCATCATATTCATCCTTCTTTCACTAAACCATAAATAGCCACCATACATCCACCCCCCCCCCACCAACCCCCCCCCCCCCAACTAGGCCTCCAATGGTTTTTGTATATATATAATCATATATATACATGTTTATGATCCTCATCCAAAGCCACAGCCACTTGTTCATCTCTTTAAAATGGCCATAAAAATCAATTTTACAATGTTCACTATTTCTCCTCACAACTTAAGTTTATACTAAGGACAGGCAGGCAGCCTTTTTTTTTTGTTTTAATAATAAGAAAAGTGATTTGAAAAGAGAAAGATTAATGGAGATGGGAAGAAGTAGGAACCAAGACAGCAATGAATGAATAAATTAAAAGGGAAAAAAGGAGACTAAACTAATCCCTCTGAAGGTTGGTGGCATTTGGCTGGCATTGGCTCCTTAATGAGATTGATTATTATGTAGTAGTAGCTCAATTTTGTCATAGGTAATGGCAAGAATACCGGGTGATTGGAATGATGAGAGAACACGAAGAAGCACGACGACATTGCAATCATGGCACTTAAATACTGTAATGCCTCACCGATGATTCTAACACCTCTTGACTTGGGCAGATCATCTCCTTCACACGGCTTCCCTTTTTGTATATCTTAAATGTTGGTACAATTCTAACATTCTCTGCATTAGCAATTGCCGGGCTCTCTTCCACATCCACCTTCACACAAAAGAGGAAATGAATACAAGGTTGATGCTGTGCATATGAAATAATGAGAATTTGCGGCAAGACAAGGCATTGCTAAAAAATTTACCTTGAGAAAATTTATGGAAGGATACTTGGTGGTTAAAGTATCTAAGAAAGGGGATATCTGCTTGCATTGTAGGTTAGATGCTGCTTTAAAATGGACCACAGATGCACCTGCAATTTCCAATATAATAATTAATCTCTGAATTGCAGAAAATGAATAAGGAGGGTCAAGCTACAAGTGCAGGAAAACATACAAGGTGATGAAATCGCAGCTTGGAACTGCTCGAGACCAGAAACCAATTCCACCTCCCCACCAAATTTCATATTGTGAATGTCTTCTCCGCGTGATCTCTTTAATGCAACTTGAGCATGGAAAAACGATTCAGCAACCTCAGTGTCATATGGAAGCGCTTTTCTCAAAACCTCATAATCTCTAACAGCTTCAGCCCATCTCTCAAGCTATAATTGATTAACAGTTAAAATTAATTTTACACAACGAAGGGAACAAGCAAGCGATAATATATTAATATTCTTCTAGGAACACATATACTAGAAAAGATTTTAATATGGCATGTTACCTTGGTATTTGAGGCAGCCTTTCGAAGAAGGGCTTTAGTGTAGTGTGGCTGGAAAGTGAGCGCTTGATTGCAGTCATCCACAGCTTTTTCCCACTGCCCGAGTTTATACCAGCAAGCTGCTCTATTACAATAGAGAACTGAATTTGAAGAATCACGCCTGAGACCTTCCCCATAAGCAGCACAAGCTTCAGTATACCTTTCGGATTTAAATAGATCATTGCCACGGGTACGAGCCCGTCCCACCGACCTCGTATTGTTGAGAAAAACTGATACTTCAATATTTCGAGGATCAATATGTCCAGCTCTCTCTACTGCACTGATTGCACTTTCAAACCTGCAAATATCCATGATCCAACTTCTCTTACTCCCGCACAACCTTATAAAAACTTAGCAAATCATTCTATACTGACCTTCCCATAGCCAGGTCAATCTGAGCTTGAACAAAGAACGCATATGCCTCTGAAAGCATCCCAAAAAATTTTGACTGTGGTGATCCAGCAGATGGTTCATGCTTCCGAGTAATTGATAAGCTCAATTCTGCATCCTCTACTTGATGTAGCTTCAAAAGAGCTTCCGCTCTACAAGCAAATAGCTGTAAAATTCAATTTCAGTAATTCAGTATCAGCATTCAACTTTCATGCATCATTTTCTTCCACATTTGAACCACTAGTCTTGCTTTACCTGAGGAGATGCATCTGCTCCAGAAGCAATGGCTGCATTGACTTCTCTTAACATGCTTGTCCAATCACCAACTCTTCGTGCGTCAGTGAACTTGCCAATATATTTTTCCACTGCTTGCAACTTCTGCAACTCAGCTTGATCTGGCTGATGCCCTTGGAAACAAATGTGACTTCTGGCTTTCTCAACCTGCCCGAAACTGCAAGAATTAGATTGCTTACATCACAATGCAAAATAAGCAAGGTGAATTTCAAGAACATAATTCAGATAAGGACGCACATGATGCTGAAACAAGCATGTAACTGGGAATTCATGAAGAAAATTATGTGTTCAATAATAGAAGTGTTAGTGGAAAAACTATCAACATCTAACTAGAGGTACATACATTGGAAAAGGAATAGATTTTAACTATTAAGCTGAAGTCAAATGGAAATAAAGATGACTACAAAAACACTTGGCCTGCTAACACCCATTGCATTTATGCAAACGAGCGTCATCATAAGACATAAACTTGAACTAGGATGATGTTGCCACCGATTACTAAAGATAATCAATAAACTACAAAGTAAGCCGCTACAGCAATCACAAATAGATTGAACAATAACATAGTGTTTCGACCGCTAAGAACCAGGAAAAAACAGTTTTTAGGGGGTAAAACAACAGGAAAAATGGTGGAAAGATAACCCTGTGAGAAATGGGCTGTCCTGTGAAAAATGGGCAAACATAAGGAATAAGTAACAGTGAAAAAAGAAAAAATTGGGCAAACATAGGGAATAAGTAACAGTAATATGTCCAGAACAATCCAAAAGAGGCCAAACCATCAACTCCAGATCGGCTAAAGCAACTACATTTGGTGCATCCCCTTTGCACAAGTGAAGATCAAATCATCAAAGTTCATAAATTTTGGACTTCTTATAGGTCAAATCACACACAGGAAGTGTTAAATTATAGCATTAGACATGTATAACCTACAAATTATTCACACATTGCCAAGATTTATGCTAATCAACAAGCAAAACATTCATAAACATTCTAAAGATTAAGACTTTATTCAACTTACCTAAGTAACAAAGATCCCAATCGATGGTGTGCTCTTACATAGGATGGATCCAACCTAATGGCTTCTTCACACTCCCTCACCGCCTCTGGTAACCGCTTCAGACCGATCAACGCTGCCGCCCGGTTACAATGGTAAGCAGCATTGCCTGGAGAAATGGCTATAGCTTTATCATACAGATTTAAAGCTTCAACAAAATAACCCTTTCTGTAATTCTCATTTCCTAATCTCTTCAACTCCTCTGGATCAGTATTCAACATTCCTCTTTTCATTGTGTCTCCGGCCATTACCCCTCTCAAATTCGCCGTCTGGGTAGCACCGGTGTCAGCCCCACCGACAGCACCGCCGCCAGATTTTACACCGGCACCTCCACGCATTATGCTTCCGTGACCGTAATAACCCGTTCCAGAACCTAAAACGTCAGTCTTCGATGACTTACTAGCCATGCCGGTTTTCAAAATCTTCCCGGACGGGCAGATGTTTCCGGTGGGAAGCACATTTAACGGAGGTGAATTAACGGCAATGCCACCACTGGAATAAGACCGCGCGTGACCTGGCTTTAACCCACGCGCCTTCGGTGAGCTCTCAACTGAACCTGAAAGCTCACCGGAGTGACTAGATTCAGACTTTTTCGGACCCAAATGAGATCCATTCCGACCCGATACCGATCCAGATCCAGATGAATTAGAACTGCTACTAGTAGTAGTAGTCGTAGTCGTCGTCGTCGTAGTAGTAGTAGCGGTGAATCCACGCGGTCGATTCCGTAATGGAGAAACAGGTGAACCCAGATCGAGTTCTCGAAAATCGGGCTTGTTAATTTCAACTCCATTTCCATCTTCAATGCAAGTCAATGAGTTCTTCAAGCGATCAGTTACCCCATCAAGTCCTATTTCCGACATGTGTCTTCCAGATTCCGACATTTTCGAAACCCCTTTCAGTTCTTTTGCCGGAAAAATGTGAAGTTGAATAGTTCCCAGTAAGCCGAGTGTTTCAGTGTAAAGAACTGAACCTCAACAATTGAAAGAAAGCGTATGAAGAAGACATGTAAAAGAGGGAAAAAATGGGGGAAAGAAAGAGAGGAACAGAGATGGGGATCTCGTGATATATAAAAGGAAGAAGCAAAGAATGAATGCGAGCGTTGGGAAGAAAGAGAGAGAAAGAGAAATGGAGTTTTTTTTTTTTTATAGAGAGAAGTTGATTTATGTATTGATGGTGTGTCGTTTATTTTTACTTGTCATTTTAAATATGTATGATATATCTATAATGTTTGTTTAGATTATTACATCAATTTGATTGTATCGTATTTGATTAAATCCATCGATAAATAACATGAAGAAAAGTCATTTTGTATGTAATTCGATGTGGTTAAGATATTTTTCTTCTCATTGTGTTTTTTATCCTATATTTTTATAGTAGCTCAATTTCGTATTTTATTTTTCTTGTAGATTCATCATCTAAATTTCTAATTCCATAATATATTAATGAAAAATTGATATAATCGATTTAACTATATTATTAAAACAATACATTACGATACATTATGAAACCAGAATTTGTTGGGGTTCATGGGATGGTGCTTCACGAGACAACCTTGCCTTTGTCACTCTTGTTTTCCTCCATTCTATCTCCCTCATTTACTCTTCTCCTTTGACCCCTCTTTTTCCTCCTCAATAATTTACTACTCCTTGTTTTTATTTTGTTTCTTTTATATATATATATATATATATATCCCTAATCCTACACCTTCAACTTTTTTTAAAAAAAAAATTAATTAATTTTGAGTTTGATATTTATATTAAAGATTTTGATTAAATTTATATATTAAGGGGTTTTTTTTTATAAAGGCTTGAATTTTCTAATTTAAAGTAGAGGGATTTTAAATCATTCAATATTAATATTAGAATCTGATTAAATTGAAATTTATGAGATGAAGGATTTATTTTTGAGAGTGGCATTTTTATAAATAATTTTTCTATTCTCAAATACTTTAACCATATAGTTAAGAATAGAACAATTCAACTTCATCACTGTTTCTTCTTCTTTTTAAAATTTTGTTTACTCTACTTTTTATTTATTCTTCACTTTAAGCGCATTAATTCAACTAATTCAAATTTGTATTGGATAATCATATGAAAATATAAATTATTTTTCCCTTTAAAAAAAAAAATCTTAACCATTTCCTTGGATTGTATTTTTCTTTTAGCATACACTACACATAATATAGTAGCCGATTAAAATAATTGAGAAAGATTTGACGAATTTCATGAACCGTTCACATTATAATAGTAGTAGCATAAAGACGGTAAGTTGGGAAGCGGTCATAACATAAGACTATTACATTCATACCTTTCTCTCTCTCTGAGCTCGATTTTGATTATTCGTGAATATTTAGCACAAATAACCTCATTATTAATATCAATTATCTTTGCCTTATATAATTTTGAATCATACCTAGGGCAATGAAGGAAAAAATATATATGTTGAATAGGACTATATTGCTCGATTTTGGTAAATAGAGTGCAGTTGAGAATAAACTTATTTGTATCAAGTATTTACATCAAATCATATTAATATATTATGATCAAGTGACCTAATGAAGTAAGATTAAGAGTTGATATAGAGTTCATTATATAATTCAACAAAAAAAAAAGTGAGTAATTCTTGTTTTGACTATGACTCTTCAACTCCAATCTTTCTATTTCTTCGAAAGTTGTTGGTCCAACGTAACTTCAGTATTTTTTATCTTAACGTTTATTTTTCACTCTAAATTATTCGCCCCACCCTAACATAAGGAATCTCACCCTTCTTAGCTCTCTTCTTCAACCAACTTCTCATATCAAGAAAGTCAAGTACCATCATATATATCATTGTAGTCCGAGTCCTTTTTGTCTCAATTTTTGTACATGGGGTGATTTTTAGTAATTTTGACCTAAATGTATATTTATATAAGAAATATACTAAATAAAATGTATAAAAATAAAATCCCAAACTGATTTACCGACATATATGAGGTTTTTATCTTAAAATTTAAAATTCATAAATTTTAAATTATCCGTAACGTGTCTAGGATGAGAATCTATGTATGTTAGTAATTATTTTAAGTGAGAAAAGTACGTGTATATATATGTGCAAACATATAATATGCATTATTGGTATGATAGTAAATCTTACCATAAGAAATGTTACAGGCTTTTTCTTCAATGGTCCAACTGTAACTATATGTACCATTGTGGGCACAAACATAACATCATGCATGTACTTCTTTTATCCTATGTTTGGATTTACCTCTAATTAAATAACTTCAACTTCTTCTTCTTCTTTTTTTAACTTTCATGGTCTTATCCATCTATGTTAGAAACATGTCTTGTAAGAAAAAGCTTTGCACAAATGTTATTTTAATTAACATAAGCTTCATGCACATTTAACAATAGCATTTGGACTTGATTTGTGTAGTAAATTTTTTTTTATATATATTTCATTTGGTGTTCAGTACACGCATTAGGTAGGTTTTCATTTAGGGATAGTGCTCTCTACTAAAATATGTGGTGTAGTAGATGGAGTTACTCATTCCTTAATCAGAGGTCATGAGTTCGAGTGTTGGATATGGATAACACACTTCTATCCTCAAACACACCTTAACCTAATTAATAGCATGGGTAAATAAATAGTTTTGTTAGTCATCTTTTAGTATCTGGCAATTTGTGTTACTGGTGTATTATGTCACATAGGATATGTATGTCTTTTGTTTAACTTTATATAAATTTAAGTGTCTATTTGTTCACACCCAAAATTAAAAGACATAAATACAAACTGAGAAAAGTTGGATGACCATGATTGCCTCCCCACCCTCGAGGCCTCGACCATTCCACCCCTCGTCAACTTTGAACCCCATTGTCCACCTCATTCCACTTCAATTATATTTTGTTAGATTATGTATAAATACATTTTAGATAATATTTATTTGTTTTACTTAGCGAACATTGAAAAATAAGTAAGAAATTCGTTGTTGTTTTTTTTTTTTGCAAGAAAACGCTTTATTGAAAAACATCTTTCATTTTCATAAAAGAAATTGGACCAGATCACCTATATAGTTCAATACGAATTTTATGTCTAAAAAATTTATGTATTATGTAATTTTATATATAAAAGGGAAGAGACACAACTATTGAGATTCTTTCTGAAAAGTTGTATCCCTTTAAAATTATAAAAAAATTGTCGTAAAAGAAATTAACAACTCTTTTTCTCTGAGAAAAAAACTTTATAGACAATCCTCTATTCTTCTCTCAATCTCTCAAGTTCTTGTAAACGATTTCAGTGAAGATTCTTCCCATAAATGAAGAACATTTTTTTGTAATAGGTACATAATTATAGACCGTGTCTATTTTAGTGTAATTCAAATTTCGTAAACATGTGATTGTAGTACTATTACACTAGCTAGTGAAACTAATTTAATCATTCTGCAAACTAGGTGTTTGATTAAATTTTTTCGTCCTGGACACACACTAAGGTAACAACACAAAATTGTCAATCACGAGAACTTTATAGTTAATGAAACAGTGAAATATATCATTATTTAATTTACTTTTCAATTTTCAACTTTTTTGTTCTAAAAAATTAAGGGTTGATACTTTTTCTAACTTGACTTCTTATTTTCAACAAACAAAACATAAATTATTAGACAAACAATTTATAACGTCAGTCTATTGACATGATATAAATTACTAATGTTTTAAAGATTACGCATTAATAAAGCATCTCTACTCCATCATATCATAGGGTCCATATTTTTAAAAAGAAAATATAATATATTTCCAAAAAAAATTTAAAGAAAGAACAAAAAAACTGAATTTGCTATGTAATTTGGAGACAATGATTCCGTTAATTTCTGTTGTTAACAGAAACCTAACCAAGACTTTGAGTTTCACTTGGACCCACATACTCTTAATTCCGTCTCAAATTATTTATCGTGATTATTATAAAATAATTATCTGAAATTTATTGTCATATTAGAAGTTCACGACAAAAATCTTAAATGAGGATAAAATAGTCAAAATCCTTTTTAATTTATATTTTTTAAAGAACGTGTAAAAGAGAAATACGAGATAATTTGAGAAAGAAGAGTATTATATTTTCCTTCTTCAATTATCATTTTTTTTCGTAAGAGAGAAGTATTGAAAACACTTCAAAACTAGGTGTGAATTGTTAGTTTTCACCCCCAAACTATTGACAGCTTTGAAAACACCCATTTACATGACTAACTGAACTTAAATGCACCCCCGGTCTTACAACATGAGTGAAATACATCCCTACATTCTCGTCAAGTTTAGGGGTGTTTTCAACACTTTTCTCGACTTTTTATTAAGAGTTACATGTCATACAAGAGTTTGAAATCACTTGCTACGTCTTGTGGCAAATCGACGGTGATCTGCGGTGTATCTAAGTGTAGACATTTAAATTTTGTGGGACTCTACAAGATGTGTTCAATTCGAGTTGAGACTCTACTAATTGTGTTCAACTCAAATTAGGATTCTTGGAGGCTACTCAACCCTAAACCCTAGTTTATGCCTATATAAAGGGTACTAAATTCTCTTAAAAGACATCTCAAAAATTTCATAAAGAGATCAAAACCTCGATATATTCCACAAAAGACATGAAATATTCTTATAGAGGTCAAATCTAAATCATCCTAGTTCGAGAAATACGCCACTAACGGCCCTCGAATCATGGATAAATCTTAGGAGAGGAGAATCAAGGGAGGAACAAAATTGTACCCAATATCTTGATGAATAAAATTATGTTTCTTCAGATTTTATTTTTGTGATTTATTTATTTTCCATATGTTTAAAATTTGTTGCAAACAAATTGGCACGCCCAGTGGGACCAAATTTGCCCTTCATCTCTTCTCTCTTAAATCAAATTTGAAAATTTGAAGCTGCAAAGGTGGAAGAATGAGTACTTCAAGCCTCGTCTTTGAGTTTCATCAAGTCTACACTCCGACAAGCCTTGAAGCAGGGGGCATTTGTAGACATTGCAATTTTGTGAGACTCTACAAGATGTGTTCAATTCGAGTTGAGACGCTACTAGTTGTGTTCAACTCAAATTATGATTCTTGGAGGCCACTCAACCTTAAACCCTAATTTATGCCTATATAAAGGGTACTAAATCTCCTTAAAAGACGATCTCAAAAATTCCATAAAGAGATCAAGACCTCGATATATTCCACAAAAGACATGAAATATTCTTATAGAGGTCAAATTTAAATCATCCTAGTTTGAGAAATACGCCACTAATGGCCCTCAAATCATGGATAAATCTTAGGAGAGGAGAATCAAGGGAGGAACAAAATTGTACCCAATATCTTGATGAATAAAATTATGTTTCTTCATATTTTATTTTTGTGGTTTATTTATTTTCCATATATTTAAAATTTGTTGCAAACACTAAGTTTAGTTAGTCAAGTAGAAGAATGATTTTAAGGTTGTCAATAGTTCGGGGGTGAAACTAATAATTTGCGTCAAGTTTAGGAATGCTTTCAACACCTCTCTCTTTTCGTAATCTTTTTAAATTTAGTTTCATTACTACTTTATTCATTGGTGGTATAGAAAAAAATATATACAATTGTATTACTTATATGATAATTTCTAAAATTAAAAGAAAATATTAATTAAATTAATCATTAAGTAGTTTACATTATCGATTTATATAAATTAATGTGTAAATATTTTCTTTTATTCATTTTCTTATTCTCACTTTCACTGTTTCACATGGAAGCCTAGGAATTGGGATGGCCATTCAAATTACCAAGGTGCCCTTTAAGTCACACATAATTTCATTGTTAACCTTCATTACAATCAATGATTAATGCGGTGATGCCTCAAAGGAGAGATCAAATTTAAGATTTGAAATTTATAGATTTTTATGATTATAATGTGGAGAATCGATCGCTCACCAATAAGGTGAAGTTCATATAAGACAATCACTTAACTATTAAGATTTTCAAAATTAACTAAATTCACATTTTAATATTTATAGATATTTAACAAAATATTTACACACACTATGAATTCTCTATTTGAATCCATCATATACATTACGATTTGTCATTATAAAACTAAAAAGTTGTCCATTAAGTTTATATATCATACTCATGGTAAGTGCTAGTTAGAACATGATTAAACGATTAGATTATCATTCTTGTTGTAATTGAAGGTATACATTCCTCTTTTCGGTGTGAAATAATATACGGATATCAATGCTCAATCTACCATGTTCGATAACAATAACAATGAAATTACTATATTTTGAACATACATATTACCTTTTCCATCTCACTTTCGTATCCAACTTTTGACCAACTTTGGTTCAGTGAGCTAGCCAAGTTTTTATGACCACAAAGTAACGGTGGAAAAGTTCCACTCTAGTTACAAAATTCATCATTTTTGAAAACATAAAAGGGAAAAAAAATAAAACTAAAAAGAAGAAAAGGAATTAAGAGGACATATTTTAATAGAAATAAAGATTTTTTATCAAAGTAATTAACTTAGGTCAATTTCGTAACTAAAACTTTAATTTTGTCTATCACTATAATTGTGTGATTTAAAAAATAAATAAAAATTTAACATATATTATATTGGAGCAGTTATGCATTCAATCGCTCAATCAAAAATAATACTCCACTATTATATCATGAACGAATATTATGTCAATTTTCTTATTGATATATAGTTTTGTGTGATTTGTAAACAAAATTTAAAGATTTCATACCCGAATTCATATAGAAAATTATGTATACCTTGGCATTCTTATTTTTAAAAAAGAAACCACATAAAAAAAATGGGGAAGTAATTATGAATTTATATATTATTTTTTTAAAAAAAAGATATTCCACGTGGTCAGTTGATGAGCTCGAGAGAGTGACGTGGAAATGTCCACGTCAAGTTGTCTAATCAAATCCTTTTAACTTGGCATTTACGTGAAATCCACATTCAAACAAGGGCAATATAGTAAAGTTTTCGACGGTAGTAGCTGGCCATGTGCTGGATAGTGTATTTTGCCAGCTGGCCCCATACAGCAAAAATGTTTACAGTGGCATCCAGCTAAGCAGATAACGCGGAAATACGACACCGTTATTGTGATTTTACGGCACTCAATATTCGATATTTCATTTAAGCGGGAAACACTCTCTAACAGAAATTTCCTATGCTTAAGTCTCGAATTCAATTTTTTTTTATTACGAGTGTGTGATCTTATTCATTTTAGGGGAAAAGGATGAATATACCCCCGAACTATCGTGCAGATACCGTCCGTCATACTTTTAGGACATTGGTGCCCCTGTCGTCCAAAAACTAGAGCATATATACCCTTTATACTAACGGATATACACGTGTCATAATCTTATTCACTGATCCAATATTTATTTATATTAGATCGACAGATAAGATTGTGTCACGTGTCTCTATTTAGTCTTCCGTTAGAATGAAGGACATATATGCTCTAGTTTTTGGACGGCAGGGGCACCAATGACCCAAAAGTATGACGAAGGGTATCTGCATACCATTTATGATAGTTCGGGGATATATTTGTCCTTTTTCCCTTTATTTTATTAAGAGAGTTCAAAAATATGAAAAGTAAATGTACAAACTAGTCAAAGCGAGTTCGGCATCTATTATAATACACGAAAAAAATGTTATTTAACATTTTTTAAATTTTGAACTGTTAAATACTTCCTTTTTTCCCTTTTTAAAAAAAAAATTAACTTAAACTTAAATTATTGTCTAAAATAAAACTAGTAGTATATTTTGGTTCAATAGAGGATAAAAATCCAGTTAGTTGATGGAGGCGTAACGTTAAAGGCGTACAATTGGGACAGCAGGGAAGTGACAGAGGCGTGGAATGATGACCTGGCGATCTTCTTAATCCATGCCAGGTCATCAATAAGCAAATATATCAAAATATTAGTTAATTTCGAGATTATTTATTTCATCATTTATACTATCTCATATTGAAAGTGAAATATTACTCGTATCAAACGACCTCTAAGACACATGAATTAATCTAAAGAGCTTTTTTTCGATTAGCTCATCAAAAATACTCTAGTTGATAAATATCACTTACTGAAGATTATTGTGAGGTAATGAAATTAAATTTATAAATAAGTAATTATGTGTTTGAATCAACATATTGAAACTACTCTAATGAATGGTTAGTGTGTTTGATTATTCCCCAAAAAAAAATTAAAAAAATTAAAATTTAAAGCCATATATTCTCATAATAATAAAAAGGGCGAATGATGGAAATAAAACAACAAAATAATTTTAAAATTATAATCTAAGAAGTGTATTTTAGAGATTACAAAAAACTGTAGAATTAAAATTGTAAAATACTTGATCAAATCAACAAAAAAAATATTATAAGCTATAAAATTACAAGTTTAAAGTGACTAGCTTAGAAGTGTAGCCAAATATCGTTTAAATATTTCAAAATACCTTTTTCATTGCATATTATGGAAATGATAAGAAGAATTATATTGAAACTTTATAATTTTAAATATGATATAAATTTTATAATTATTATTTTTTAAAAATATACCAATATTTATTTAACACGTGACGTGGAAGTGAAAAAAATAAGGTAAAGCACATGGTGAAGAACTTTACAAGCAAATAAATGGGAGTGTGTGATTTGGCAACAAGGTGGCCATGTGTTCCCCATGCTGCTTTTGGGCCACATGGTCCTGAGGTGGCTTACAGCTGGAATTATGCCAACGTGGATGCATATTCGATCGATCGATGGGATAAGAAATAATAATTTTGAAATTATTAACTTATATCAAAATCGTGATATTTTTCTAGCTCATGTTGAAAGTGAGATGATATTTCTGAGATTAAACACTACACTGACAAAAATAACCTTTCTTTTAGACTCTTTTCGCCAAATTCTTCGAAAAAATCAAAGGTTAAAATTAAAAATAAATTTAATAAATACTAAGAAATAATTTCTTCTTGAAGTACTAGTTTAGAAAATTTACGATTTTCTCTTTTGTGACAATGGGTTTTTAATAATCATGATTTATATCATCTAATATACATCAAACACATGTTTTATATTTTATCATGTTTATCCCATTTTTAGTCTAATGGACTCAAAAATGTATGAGAAGTATTGTAAGTAGTATTTATTTGTTTTATATTTGGTGTTCGGAGTCAATATTTGAATCATGATTAAATTCGGATCGAGCACTACAAAGTTTATTGGGAGTGACGTTTTCAACATGATTTTTTCAGAGTTCGAACACAAGACTTCTGATTACAATACAGAGTCAGCATTTGAGTCAGGATTAAATCCGAATCGCGTACTACAAAACTTATTCGGAGTGATGTTTCCAACATAATTTTCGAGAGTTCGAACACAAGACTTCCGATTACCATATTGTAAGTGGTATAATGATTCTTGCTTGAATTCTTTTTTTCAAAACGAAATTTATATCATTAAACAATCTTTGACAGCATTCATTTTTTTCAATTTTTACTTTATTGGTGGAGATTTACTTTACCCAGAATCAACCATTTTTATTCTGCCTTTGGAAATTAATGTGCATCTTCAGCCTAATTAAGTCAAAACGTGACTTAAGTTACAAGTAATTAAGATATTGTTGTCGTTTAATTGCAATTAGTATATCATTTTTTGCTTATTTTTTTTGCATTCATCAGAGTAAATGACTCTTTGGTTAATTGAATAACGACATTTTTAAATGCTAATTTTTCAAACAATAATTGTAATGTGTTCCCTAATTTAAGGGGCCGTCACGCAAAGGAACAAAATTAATTGCCCTAATTATGATATAACAAAAACGGCAGGCGCTTTGTAAGACAAAATTTATTTATTTATTTTACATATATTAAAAAAATAAAAAATTAGTACATTTGCTTCTAACAGTTATAGTATTACTTATGTAACGGACCGAAAAGCCAAAAGACAAATAATGTACTATTCACTCAATTTCAAAAATACTTTGTCATGTTTCATTTTTTGAGAGTTAAAGGCACGTGATCGAGAAGAAGGCCAACCAGGTCTAACCAAGGTCAATTCTCTTGTGTGATCGCGAGGAGGGTGACCGCAATCGCGATGAGTTATTTTATCACGTATGTTATTTATTTATTTTGTATAGTGATGCAAGGGAGCAGGCTTACTATTTTAAAAATCTATTTTAGGTGATGATTTTTAATTTAGCATATTTTATTTTTATAAAGGTTGAAAACTAGGTCAAAATTAGAAAGAAAGCTAAGTTTAACCAATGTGTATAAATTAATTATTGTATTATTGTTCAAAAAGAGCCTACTCAATGTGAATATAAGTATTAATTACTTAGCTTACGTTGATTATGTGAATTAATTAAGGCGTCGCTTTGTTCATTGTTTGCTTGTAATTTACATTTGGCATCATATTGATTATTTATGTTTTTATTTTTTATAAAATAAAAAAACGAATAAAATTATTGCCATGATGGGGACCAAATAAGCTAAGATCAGGTGAATCTTTATGATTTTATATACTCCTATTTTTAATTCGTTTCATTAATTCCTCATTTATTGATATGATGAAATAATTACTCAATTCGAATAAATTTTTATCCTTTTTGTTACTTGTTGTAGGGCTGACTAATTACAATTTGAAACTTGTCTGAATCAGTGTTTTCAAAAATATTTTTGAGGCGAGTTTTGGAATGGGGTGTACAAAAAACGCTTTGGGGTGCAAATTGAAGGTGTAGATTCATAGGCAGGGGCGGAGGCAGTATATAACCTCCTCGGCGAAAAATATTACTATTTATACATGATTAAAATTATTTTTTAGGTATGTATAATAGATGTCGAACCCCCTTCCACTAGTTCGTGTGTTTACTTCTCAGATTTTGAACCCCCTTACTGTCCATAGGTCATAAATATTAAAATTGGGACGTAAATTCTTTGGGGGGGGGGGGGGGGNCATTTTTGCTCTAAATTATATTTTCTTTATTATTAGTGTAATGATATTTATATTTTATGCTATTATATTTTTTTTCTGAAATGTATAAATAAACTATTATAGAAAAATGACATTGCCCTTATTTATAAACAACTGATCGTAATTGGAGACTAATTATTAATCGTCCTAAATGACCATGCTTAAGCACCAGGTAATTAATTAAGCCACATGTAATCAACTAATCGTCATGTTTAGCCTTGACTGATGATTGATTTATTCAAAGAAGCACAACAATAAAATACGTATATCCCTTCTATCGTAGCAGGTAATGAAGATATTCATTAATTAATTATATATCAAAATGTTGTATTTTGTTACGTATTTGAGAAGAAAAAAAGTGGAATTCTCTCACATCAGTGGTTGATAGCCATCGAATTAAAATTTAATTTGGTTTGAATTTAAATAAAGTTGAATGTGTTTATCTAGTAAGATACTCACATAAGTGGTCATCTACTCTATTCATTTAATTACGAATATTTTCATGTAAAATTGAAATTTAATTTTGTTTGAATTTAGATAAAACTGAATATGTTTATCCAGTAAGATATATGTCTTTTTCGAATAGGTCTGATTTTTGTTCTATAAATAGCAATATTTTCACTATACAAATAATATCTTCTTTAAAAAAAAAAAAGATTGTTCTCACACCTCAAATCTTCTTTATATTTAGTTTCAAATATCAATTTTTCTAACAAACATGTCAACAAACAACTTATATTCATGATCACTATTTAAAATTTTTGTGAAATGTTGAATTTTAGCCATTGAAATGGGATTCCTAATATAAGTTGTATACATTATAAGAATATTACCTCAGTATATATAATCCTTATGTTACATGAAACAACGACCAAAAACATAATATAAAGTATTGACGTGAATTAAAAAAGTTTTAAAGTCATGTCATTTTTGTTACCTAAAGGTGATATATAAAGGCTGAATTTTACAGCCTGAAAAATAAAGAAGATGATTTTTACAGCCTGTGAATCAAATCATTTTGTACTTTATCCACGTCAAATTAATAATTATATATATGTTGAGTATAATTGATCACTTCTTTACTATTATACACAAATTATTTAGGACAAAAAAATAATAATAAAAATATGCAGACGAATCTGATGCTTTCTTTAGTCTATATTACAATCTAAAAACACATTGATAATTTTGCCAACAAAAATCATTTAGATGATCGAATTATGGCATGTTTCGATCATATTGAGTATTTAAACATATAATAAAGTGTTTCAATTAGTTATTTTGACTTAAAATTTGTAAAAGCTTCTGTGTGTTCTCAATCATCCATTACGTAGAATCATAAATACATTAATCACTTAAAATATGTCATCTATTGTAATTGATTATATGCATTATAGCCTCAATATATAAGCAGTAAAACATCAAGTTCCAATTGATGCTGATATATGTATAATTAAAAAAGAAGACATATTTTATGTGATTGAGTGCGACACATGCATAAACTTTTTCGAAATATGATCCTACAGTATTTATTACAAACACATTATCACATGTCTAGATATTCAAGTAACATAGATTATAATTTGACTATTTAAATAAATTTTATTAACAAATTTAAGGAATAAGGGATGAACAATATTTATTATTGGTGAAAGATGATATATAACTCCTGAAATTAATTGAAATGTGTTCAAATTAATCCGAATATCACGATTATAAAATAAAAAAAAACATAGTACTCTATATAAGAAGAAAAAGAGGTACCACTAAAAGAGGAATTAATATTAGGGAGTAGAGTAGCTTTATTAGACAGTAAATAAAATAAAATAAACATACGTGAAAGTTACCAAAAGTTTGTTATATCAAACTGTACCTATATATGTAGACATAATTTTAAATCACCTAGTTAAATTCCCCACAAAACTATTGGTCCATCAATATTAAATTCCCTAATCAGCTTTTTTGAACCCTTAATTATCCTTAGCCCACAGATTAGAACCTAACTAGCTACCAAAACCTCCCTAATCAGTAGGTTGATTAACGATTAATCTATGAAAAAGAAAAGAGTAGGTAAATTTTGAGGTAAGTCTGCCGTACATGGCTTGCCTAGTGCAGTTTATATTTCTTATATGATTTGTAGGCTATTACATAGTGGGAGTTTACCTAATCCGTACAAAATGCTCATCCGAAGAATAAATTTAAATTTTTTTATTTTGGATAGTGGTAATATCCTTCTGTTTTTTTCCATTTGAGGTTAGGTATCCACATTGGAACTCAATTAAATTTCAATACACGTTGAAAAATCTCATGTTAAAGTAAAACACTTTTTAATAAAAAAGACTCTATACTCAAAAGACTCGAACCCAAAACGAACATTATTAGAGTGGAAAGGTATGTAGACATGATTTGATAATTCCAAAATCTGAGGTGCCATGTGATTGACATATGGAAAGGAGAAGTGAGAACTAAACTAAAGAATGTATTGGTTTTGGCAAAATCTCAGAGTGTGGAAGAAAGAAATGGATATTTTTTTGCATATTTTATTTAATTACTAAGTTCCATTTGGAGTTTTTTATTTTAAATTATTGCAAAGATAGCCAATAATAATCATTAGATCTAGCAAAACACACCATGTTCTACCCTCACATGAAAGAAATATATTAGAATATGACTATCATTTAAATAATGGCCAATTTTATAGTTTCAAGTTTGAACTTAATTTAACCAAAAAAGTTTGAACTTAATTAAGTCTAAAGATGGAAATTTGTAGTCAATATTTTTGTCCTTAATTAAATGTGTGTTTTTATTTTCGTGTATGTCCACTTTTTTTAAAAAAATGTCTTCCAATGTACCCAAAAAAAATGTTTTACGACTTTTTTTCGTATTTTAGAAAGAATGGCTATGCTCTTTTATTACTGATTAATAAAATATACACTTTTATGTTATACAGAATGTCTTAATTTATTGTACCTTTTGTTAATTAGAGATCATAAATATTACACCGTTAATTTAAGTTTGTTTGACTTGATTTAAAGTATAAGGATCAAACTAATTAATGTTTTGATGTAATTTGAATTTAAGATTTATAGTTTTTGTTTTTAAAATATTTTAAAATTATGTACATAGAATTGTAAGTCAATCACAATAGTTAAATAATTCGACATATTTAGAAAAATATCTATGACTAAAGAAAATATTCTTTAACCGTTTAAATAATAACTAAGTGTCCGTTTGATCATGAATATTTTTTATTTTATTCGAGAACATTATCCAAAAATTGTTTGTACATAGAATTAGTATAGTTTTAAGTTAAATTCCTGAAGTTGTTTTCACAATTGTCAATTTAAATCACTCATACAAATTCAAAAATAACCACGATTTGTATTCATGTTCAAACATAACTCCAATTTTCAAATATTATATTGAACTTTATTTCCGGATAGCAATTTTTCCTAAACTAAACTTTTTCTATGTCCAAACTTCCATTAAGATAAACAAATTGAAACGAAAATAGTAACAACTAATTACTCCACCCCACCCCAAAAAGCTCCCCATAAATTATTAATTTTTCTTTTTGGAATATGGAATTATGGATTTCATGTAGAGAAATGGGACTTGTTAATTTGTGGTATTTCTTTTCAGATAAAAAAGAAGAAGAAAAAGCTTGTGCCTTTCTTAGCTTACATACATTTTCTGAACTTTCCCTTTCTCTCTCAAATCTTATCCTAAATTTCAAAAAAAAAATAAAAAATTACACATTATTTATGTAATTTAATCTATGATACATATACGTTAGATTGTTATTTAACGTTACTCTTATGTTTCCATTTTAGTTTGATTTATACAAAAATTAAGAAAATAGAGTAATAAATATTTTTGAATTCTATCACCACAAATATATTTACTTATAAGCTTTTAGACTAGAGTCGCACAATTTAACATGGTATCAAAACAGACAAAAGTCTTGAGATTCAATCTCATCGCCATTAAAATTAAAAAAGATTCTTCACGTACTTGATCCATAAAGAAAAATCGATCCCATACATAAAGAAGCATGTTAAAATGTTATTTAATTAAATGAGATGATCACACCCTTCAAATACGTATAACTTAGACTCATCTCCCATACTCAAAAACAAGAAAATAGTGATAGATACTGTTATCATCACCAAAAACTCCCATACTGAATACCAAGAATCTAGCAATGCTATGTTTGACTGAATTTATTTAATTTTTTTTCTCTTTTTTTCCTTTTTTTTTCTTTTCCCAAGAAACTGAAATGCCACGTGATTGAAGAACCAGAAAGACAAAAGGTTGATCCAATTAGGATGTCTTTTTAACCTTAAAATAATTAGAAAAAAAAAAAAAACTTAAGTAAAGAACAGAAAAAATAAATGAAAGGACTAAGAAGAGTACGTTTTTCACAAATTTCAAGGGAGAAAAAAACTACAGACAATATAATGATCATCATCAGTTTTCACACTTTCCTCTTAAGAAAGCTAGTTACTTTCTCGGTTTTATTTTAACTATCGTTTTAACTTTTTTAAATAAAATCAAGTTTGATAGTTAATTTTTACTTGAGTTATGTAATTTGACGTAAGTTAGGTAAGTATTAAATTCTGTATAAGTAAGAAATTACAATATTTAGTTTAAAATTTAGAAATCGGTAACTAATACATACATAAGTTATAAGAGAATTTATGTATTATTTTATATAGAATAAAAGGTGAAATAACAGATACATGTATAACTAATACACGAATAACTAATCCTTATAAAGCTAATACGTGCTATAATAATATTCCCTCCATTTCATATTAATTGAATTGTTGAGGTGTTTCACACCCTTTAAGAAAAGAAGATTAAGACATAAATTAGGCTTAACTTTCCATTTTTACCCTTATTAATTATTATCAAAATTATGATTAAAATAACTAAACATTAATTAATAACTAATTCTAATACTAACTAATGAAGGGTAAAATTGGAAAAACATTGTAAAAGTAGTCTTGAAAATTGAACAATTAACTTAATTTGAAAAATAAAAAATGTCTCAACAATTCAATTAATATGAAATGTAAGGAGTACTACATAAATTCTTTCATGATTAATCTCAACATTACTAATATCTGCATAACTCTTATCAGCTATCAAACGACTCCCTAAATATAATATATGCAATCGATTTTAGTAGAGAGTGTCTTTACCTCCTAGAATGAGACTTCGCAAGAAAATTTGAATTAATCGAAATTCAAAATGAACATTCAGAAATGAAAGAATTAAAAAAATGGAGTTATTTTTTTGCAAAAAGAACCTAGTTATGAATATGTTTTTTTTTCTCAAATTAATACTTCCATCTCTATGAGTTAATGTTAACATTCCCATAACTTAATTAACACACTTTTAACCCTATATTCATTATTCCTTGCTTATTTGAAATCATGATAAGTCTAGTTTCTTCTTTATAACTAAATTATTGAGTTAATTTAAAACTATTTTTTAGGAGTACATATACATACTAATTAACATAGTAACAAATCTGAATTCTCAACTTATAAAAGAAGTATATAATAGTAATAATAACTATAGAAGCTAGCCTATGCTAGTATATATTCTTCTGACTTCTGTTTCCCTGCCAGATTTAATTTATTAATTTAATCAAAAATCACAAAGATAAAACATTTTAAAAAATAAAAAATTAAAACCAGTGTAGTAATTATCCCAATTGTCTCTTCATGGGGTTCATTGGATTCCTCTTAAATTCACACAAAAAAAGATTTAAAAAAATAAAAGGGGTTGTTGAGAATTTATTATTATTATTGTTTGGGGGGGTGGGATGGGGGGTGGGGGGTTATGGGCATGATCAGAAATTCAGAGTAATTTAAGTTATTCAAGAAAATGGAGTTCTCCTCATGTTTGGGTTGTGAACATTTTTTGTCATCAAGTGTTTTTTTGGTTAGTATTCTTCACTACCTATTGGACACTATGGTCCAATTTACTACTATTTGTTTTTATTTTTTGAACTTTGTATATATTTATATTTAATGTGAATCTTTATTGTTCAGAGAAGATGCCTCTGCCATGACATTTTGTTGGATTTTGAGTTAATTTTTTTGGAGAAAAAGATGATAACATAAAATAATAATTGTATTGTACATCAAAGGACATACATTGGGATGTCAGAAATGCTTAGGCTAGATTAGACTTTGGACTTTGGATGTGTTTGGCATGAAAAATATTATTTTTTTTAAAATAAAATGAGTAGATTTTTGTTTATTTTTTGTGTTCGTTACGTAAATAAAAAGTATTATTCTAAAGTTGTTTGTATATAATCTAGACAAATGATATGAAAAGCTGGAGTGCGGTGAGGATAAGGTCTGTTGAAGGATAAAGAGGACAATCAACGTGAGATATCACTTGTAGAACTTGTTTTCTCTTGTTGCATTAGAGAATTTATATTTTCTCTAGTTTTAAGAAACTTTATTTTCTATATTTTTCAAAATTTTTGACAACCAAATATGAAAAAATCGATACTGAACACACCCTTAACCTCAACTCAAAATCCTTTAAAAAAAAAATCATAATATGTTTTTACACCAAATTTAAAGGGCGAAATTAAAGATGCATGAGTTCATTCATAACCCTTACTTAACCAAATTACTTAATACATATATTTCCTTATTTTAATACCAATTTATAACACATTAATAGTATAATTTATTGCTAATTTTAGAGGAATATATTGTGAAAGAATTGGTCATGTGAAATTTGACAATTTGGGTAAACCATAAATATGGTGACCATTGTCTCGTGAATATTGACTTAGGATACTCTTTACAATATAATAAATATAAAGAGGATCTATACACAAGCTGCTCCTTAATATAGTGGGGTCCTCCTTCACCACCCTAAAAAGGAAAAAAATATAAATAAAAAAATAAATATTTAATTTTGGAAATAACATTTATAATATGATAAAATCATATTACTGTATTATAGTTAAGTGATTTAATGAGGTGAAAATACATTTTAAATTGAATATGGCTATGCACGAAAAATCTATGTACAAATATGTAGTGTTATGTATATATATATTGACTTGATGTAAATACAAAGTGCACGTAATTTTTTACTAAAATATCATTATGTTAAGTTTTCTTATACATGAATTTGGACTAGAATTGTTTTTCTTCCGATATATCCGAATATAAACAAATTCAATATATAAACTCTATGATTTCAACCTTTTAACGTCTTTATAATTAAGATATTGTATTCTCTAGGAGAGTGTACACTACATGTACACTTTGGTTGTATATGTTGTGTATAAGTAGCTAGATATAATACATGTATATTTAGTATAAGGTATATACCACTTGTATACCGTGTACATATTTTGTAAACTAGATAGCATATAGGTTCATTTTGTAAGTTCACCTATTCCTTGCAAATGTATAGTAACAACATACCCAGTGTAGATGAGTATGCGTAGGGTAGAATGTACGCATACCTTACCCCTATAGTTTCTGAAAGACCCTCGACTCAAGTATCGTTCCAAATTTATATCTTTTTATGATTCTAGTTTGCTATAGAAACAATCATAAACATAATTTACATATGAATTCTAAAAAAACCTTTGGATTGTTCATATATGAATATTAGAACTACTATATTTTCCCTCAACAGTGCTTAAACAGCTCTAGGACCTCAAAATTACAACTGTGTAATGTACTCAACAGGAGAACTAAGGTAATCTCTTGGCTCCTACAAACTACTCCCATAAATCTCCTACTGCTACAAAACTCTGATCTCTAAATGCAACAACAACCGGAAAAAAACATATTCCTAACTACTGTTGAACAGTATAACGTACAAAAATGGACGTGAACTACTGTTGCACAGGTAACTTACAAAATGCACGTGACATTTAGCGGAGGCAAGTTTCCAGCAGCAACGTTGACAGAGCTCATTAACCAAAAGGAATGAATCAATCTGTAAATAATCCGTCAGCCTACTGTGCTTGATAGCAATGAGCTCTAATCATCCTCATCTGATGGCAGAGTAGGACTCTTTGAACAGGCATCTTTCGCATGAAGTTCCAACATTTTCTTCTCAGGGTTACATAGCCCTAGAGGATAAAGTTAAGTCAAGGGCGGTATCAGCTAGTTGGCAAGAACAAGTACTGTAAGTGAAATAGGCTGGTGTAGTGATGAATTAATTGCCAAAATAAAAAGCACGAGTATCAAGTGCAGTTCTTTCAGACAACTGAGATTCACATTTACACAGAGATAACGAAATCAAGTGTTAAGATGCAACAAGATGTTAAACCCATCTGATTCAATAGCCTTGGAACGGAGTATATAATGAGATTGTGACTAATTATCAATAATATATTTCTAAATAATATTGTATCCTATATTGTGTTACTAAAATACGTGTCATTTAAGGAAATGGCCGAAACTAGCAGCTTCCATAGAGAGTGCTGCATATTCAAATTCATGATCTAACATGCCTCACAATTCACAACAAAAGATTTTTTTGTCACTTATCCCCATGCCACAAGTTCAAATTCATGATCATTCAATATGCATCAAAGCAAAAGTTCGCAGGCTATTTGTCTCCGAACAAAATCACCAAGGGAACATATGTGAAGCACTGATTTTCAAAAGAACAAGAGCACAGACCTGAACACTTGGGAATGTCCCACACAGCAATGGATGAAGGGGTACACTCTGGTTCACATAAGTGTTGATTATTCTCATGATTGACATTCATCGCAAGCATCCAGGAACCAATAGTAACATCCTCATTGCTAAACATTCGGAAACTGAAAATTCAACAGCAAGGGAGATAACTTATTAGCTATTATGCTTTTGACTGGGAATTAGCAGAGACACAAGGTTGAATAAAAATAAAGAAAGAGGTAATGGAAGGCAAAAGCAGTGTGATGTGTAATTTGTATCCAGCTTTTATATCAAAGATCTTATGCTATCTTAATTTATTATTACGCCTATTAAGAATTAATTAATGCAGACAATTTAAATAACTAAGGCAAATCTTTCAAGATAATAGTGTGAGAGATGAAGATGCAACACACGTTTTGAAAAAAGCGAAAATATGACACTACTGAAATTAGGATCTTTTTTTCTTCTTCTTATGTGATGAGAAAAAAATAAACATCTGCCCAGATGTAATATACCCAACAGCAGTAAACAAGACCTACAACTACCTTTCTTAAAATAAAAATGTATGGAGTAATATTCTGCACTTCAGGATAGATGAATTACAGAATTTTGTACAAAACCAACTTGCCTGTTGTTCCTGAGGGCAACCAAGCTCATAACAACATCAGCAGAAAGAGCATAAATAGGACCATAAGCATGGAGAAAATACTCCTTCCCAAGCATATATCCAAGTGGTTCATACCTGCATCAGTTCCACAGAGAATATATTTAATTGTTTTTGCTAAAAAAATGGATGGAAATTTATGGTATAATGAAGAAGGATCTTCACATGATAAATTTTCACCTATAGAAAGCATATGAGGGAGTTGAGAAAAGTCCTCTGATGATGTTGCAGAATAAAGGGATACATATCAAAGTTTTTTTTTTTTTTTGGGAAACTGGACAACTGGTAATGTTGTATTCCAAAGCAGGGATTCATATGAAATCTATAAATGCTATAAAGGATATGTACAAATTACAATAAAACTATCAGAAGAAAGAAAATAATTGGAGAAGATACAGAGGAGTTTCACATAATGTAGATTTACACCAGATCTGCCTTGAGACCATACTTGTTTACCATAATTCTGAATGAGCCAATCTATTATATACAAGAGGAAACTACATGGTGTATGTTACTTGCGGATGATATTGTGTCTACTGTAATAACCAGAAAGGAAGTCACAAAAAACTTGGAATGACTCGAAGGGAGAAAGATTTTAGGGTAAGTAAAAGGTAAGATAAAAATGAGTTACAAGTTTAGTCCCTGCCAGAAGAATGAATAAAGTGATACTAGACGGGATTATAGTGCTAAATGCAGACAATTCAGGTTTCTCGACTCAGGTTGCAGGAGAATGGCATGACATTTAAAGATGTTGCAAATAGAACTAAAATGAGAGAGGCTTAAATAGAGGAGTGCTACAGGAGTTGGAAGAATTATGCAAAAGTGAAAGATAAGTACGATTGTGAGACCAACAATACCCATACGGTAGTAAATGTTGAGTCTATAGTAGCAGCATATCTAAAACGAGAGGTCATCTGAGATGGTTTAACCATATCTAACGTTGACATTTAAATGCTCTACCATATAGGTGCAATACTATAATGATTAAATGTGTTAAAATGGCGAGGTAGACATAAAATCACATAGAGAAAAATGGTCTCATATAATTTACATAGTATTCGTTTCTCAGAGCATATTTGATTTCTCTCCACAGGACCCAAACAAACTTTATATTCTTTATCCCACCATCATCACAGGCTTCAAATCATGTATCAGTAGGCATACATACTGCTAATGATTAATACTTTATCACCCTCCCATCCTCCGCAAACAAAAAAGAAGAATGAATTCATTTGTAAGTCATCTAGTAAATACCAGGTCTTTTCCCACCTTTTCCCCAACAAAATTCATTTACTTGTAGAAAAAAGAGATAGGAGAGAGTTCCTAAAAGTAGAATGGAAACTGTAAAAGGAACAAATGAACGTTGGCATTTTGTTAGCTACATTGTCATTGATGCAATTTGTTTGTGATACAACTCCAAAACCTTAAATTTAAATAGTCTTGATCCTTTCTCATAGTATAAATATCTGCAGGGAGAATGGATTGGGTATAAAGGAAGGTTCTTCTCAACAGAGGTATTAAGTCAAAAGAAATAGCAGGAGTCAGTATTAACATATACACAGAAGACCCTCTGAATTTTGTGCAGTCCACTAAATACTATAGTAAACACTTACAGTTTTTTACACCTTCAAAATCAAACTACCATTTCCTTTTGGAGCCTTATATTAGTGTTAGTGTTGTTTAAGGTAAAAATGCATCGAAAAGTGCCAAAATCTGCTGAGGCTCTCAGCACACAGCACAATTAATGCCCGATATTAGTGAAGAAACGCGCAGATGAAAAGAAGACGAAAAAAATTCTATATATTTAATGAAAGGGAAAATAACTATAACCTCAAACAATACTTATATGGGCAAAAGAATTAGAAGAACAACAATTAAGAGAAATATATGAAGTAAATATCATATGAATCAAGGTCAAGAACCATCTTCACATTTCTAATTCAAACGCAAAGATGGATTTTTGAATTTCTAAAATGGATTTAACAACTGGTTTTCTTCTACTAGATTTCTAATTTCCTATTTTTAGTTAATATCATTCATACTAGTTACTTTACAATTAATATTATACTTTGCTAGCTATGCTTGTTGTTTAGTGTCATCCTTTTCCATATAAAGCCAATGGGTGATGCAGTGCTTGGCTTAGCTCGAGTGTCTTCACTAAAACGCATGTAAGTGTGACGTCCTAAACTTAAACAAGACTGCTAATACTGTGGTTAGTTTATCTTCAACCCCTTCATACATTTATATAGTTCTCTGTTTTTGGTGCAAGAATTTATTACAATCTTTTAGATTCGCTACCATGGTCTGTTTAAGAGTCCGATTGTAAAATTAAGTAATGTGAGTTTGTGTAGTACCTCGGTCGGCCACCTAATTAAGATTGCAACTACTTACTTGCAAAACATAGTCAACTCTCATCTTATTAGTCCTCCAAAATAATATTGAGGCATTCAATTAGAAATGGAGGGACTAAGTTTCTACATGTATAGAGCAAATAAACTAGATACCAGCATTACATTGGGAATATATTGCATGCAGGCAGATTATGAGACTCACCATTTGAGCTTGGGGTCAGTGAAAACTGGACCCTTTTTCATGCATCCAAGGTATGTTTGGGAGTGAGGGCGCTCTTTGGCCAAGAGTAGTGAAAGGCGATCTGTAATGGAAAATTAAAGCAACTCAAGTACATCAAAATTACAGGACATGGTAAATAGAACAAGAACCACAAGTAAAGAACAGTAAGAATAGAGAAGCTTCAAAATTCTTGTTACCTGGCCTCAAATATATGTCGTCATCAGCTTTAACATAAAATTCAGAGTCATAAAGCGCATAGGCAGCTTTAAAAAAAGCTATGCTGCAAAAACAACTTGAGTAAGTATATGAAACCAAAAAAGGAAAAATGATGAATTACTACATGAGAGCAGCCAGAACTAACGTTTTGTATGGTAGCTTACTGTACTTTTCTTCAATGTCTAATAGTAAAAAATCATCATATTGTGCTACCTCTTTTCTAAGCTCTGCCATTTTGGATTGATCACTCGTTCTACCAATTACAAATTTAAAAGCCAAGCCAGTAGCTTCTTCTAACCTGCAATTTTATTTACGTCGGTTTAGCAAAGTATAGATTCAAGAAACGCATAGAGACAGAGAAACACAACTACATATAAACATAATAACTAAAGGAATAACATTGAGTTCATTTGTGAAATATCTGGTTCTAAGTGCTTAGCGAAAAAGGAAATTTATTTTTTCTTTTTTTTTTCCGCAAAAGGAGACAAAAAAAAGTATCATCGCCTTTTGGATATATATGGCAGGAAACTTCCAGTTCAATTCAACAAGAGCATGATAAAATTGTTCTATGAATAACTCAATTTCCACATACTTGATTAAGAAAATGTCTTTTAACCTCAAGTCATACACATCAATTTATTCCCTATGACACACAAGCTAAGTTTGTATTAATTACGCATGGTTTTATGAAATCTCACAGCTATTCCTTCCATTATGTCTTTTTCTTAGCTAAGTTTGTATTAATTACGCATGGTTTTATGAAATCTCACAGCTATCCCTTCCATTATGTCTTTCTCTTAGCTACGTTTGTATTAATTACGCATGGTTTTGTGAAATCTCAGAGTTATCCCTTCTATTGCATCTTTTTCTTAACAAAGATTGTATTAATTAAACATGGTTTTATGAAATCTCATAGCTATCCCTTCCATTGTGTCTTTTTCTTAACTAAGTTTGTATTAATTATACATGGTTCTATAAAATCTCACAGCAGATCAATAAACTACAACAACAACAGCATAGCTAGTGTAAGAGTCTAGGGAGGCTACTGTGTATGCAAACCTTACTTCTACAACGTGGAGGTAAATCACATCAATAAACTACAGCAAGAACAATAAAATAGCCAGTGTAATCTCATTAGGTGGAATCTGAGGAAGGTAGCGTGTATCCAAACCTTACTTCTACCTCGTAGAGGTAGAGAGACGGGTTCAAACGCACAACAATAAACTAAAGATTAATTTTTTTTAATTCCACATTCATAACAAATTACAGAGAGAGTAGTAGTAATACTTTTGAAGGCCTTGATGATCAGAAGGAAACCAAGTCTGCCTCAACGACCGGCGTCGACCGGTGGAAGCGAACCCAGTTTGGATCCCAACAAAGCCCATAACTTTATGCCTCTTTTGCCCTTCATCTGAAACTCCACCAGTATCTTCACTTCCTTTACTACCAGTTCTATCCCAAACAACAGAAACAGATCGAGGTTCAGCATATTTACAATTTGATCCCAAACCCTGCTTCGAAATTGCAATAAAACCGAACATAAACCCAGCTACACCGATGAGAGAACAGAGGATCAGGACCGTCGATCTGCGGGAGTAGATGGAGGAGGAAGAAGAAGATGGCCAAGCATTGAAAGATTTAGGAGATGAAGGCATTTCAAATTATGAGAAAATTAGCACATAATTTACAGAAATTGAAAGATCAAAAAGGTTCAAAATTAGCGTTGGGGAGTTGAGATATTAGCTCTGTTATGGAAGTTACACTCTCTGTTTGATTAATTCTTGCAAATTGCAATGTTAGGTGTATTTCATTTCCTCCATTTTTGTCCTCTTTCTAGAATTATTAGTATATTTAGCGGCGTTTGGTTCTAAATTTTAAAAATATATCTTCTAATATCTGTTATGTCGTGAAATTTGATTAGATTTTCTTAATTATTTCGGAGTATTCAAAAAATTTAACTATCTTTCAAATACGATGCATGTTCAAAATAAATAGTGAATTTTTCAATCGGGGAATTAAAATCTTTTGATCACATATAAAAGGATAAAAAGAAAATAGTTTTTTCAAATATCTTAGGTGTAAAAATGAAAATCTTTTGTAAAAAAAATCATAAGAACTTTAAAAAAATGAAAATGACTTGAGAAAGCAATTCGCCCAGATTTTCATTTTCCGCATCGTTTTGCTTATTTTCTATCCCGCTTGACAAAGTCACTGGTGTATAGCTACGAAATGATAAATTATCAACGTCATTACACATTCCCCTACAACACATTAATTCACTTCATCTAAACAAAAATGACTATCCACATTCATCTGCAAATTATCTACTCTACAACCTGCTTCCCCATGGCTGATATATGTCAGAACCGGTTCCTCGGAGAGTTTTGAGCACTTGCCAGGCAGAGCATCAACAACATACTGGACTTCCACTGGTTGTAAATCATTTGAGTCCGGCATCCTGGTTTCATTTTGATGCTCTGGATTAATGGTGTTTCCTTCACAGCCTTGCCTAGGCTCATGACCAGCAAGATTACTACCACCTTGATCTTCACAGAATTGCAAACTCTCAGACTGAGGTGGGTGTCTGACATCAGCTCCTGCGTTGACATCTTGAGATGGCATGCAATGTTGCATGGGCTCGATAATGGTGAGGCCATTTTCATGGCAGGATACTGTTCCACCAGGACGAACTGATTTCAAGAATGAAACATATCGATTCCAGTTTGTAGTGTTTAAGAAAGAGAAGATATCTTTTAAAGTTGAAGAACATCAAACACTAAATACTCACCACTCGGTTCATCTGCATCAGCAACTTGAAACAAAGACTTCTTCAACCATACAGTTCCAGGGAACACCATGAGGTTGATATGACTTAGACTTCGTTTCTCATGATCTTCCAAGGGTTCAAAGCCAAAGCCACAAGTCCATGTTTCCACTACACCTGGGATAGCTGATATGACAAGTTTCTCAACCTTGAACGACTTTAGCATCTGGAAGTCATCACAAGGGAAACAAGTAAGCATACATGGCAAAACCTTGCTTCACTGTAAAATAAAAGATAATGTGCATCGCAAGCCCCAGAGACGAGGAAAAGAAGGGAACAAGCAAGGGGTTGCATAAGTATAGCATGTTAAACATTTATTTAAAATAATTCAACACTAACTATAATTTGTTATCATATAAAATTAAAATTCCATAGGATTAACACCCATTTTTGGGGCTTATGTCCCACCCTCTACTAAGTAAAACATCTGAGTGGGACACCCGACATTTAAAACATTGTTTCCTGTCAGATTACCTCCAGTATAGAATTTAGTAGGCGCCTGCACATTCCCTGGCGGCGGTATTTACTGCATGTTGCAATCAGAGGCATCTCAGCAACTGTTACCCCATGGATCCTGCATAAGAACCAAATTCTGATTCAGAGAAAGATCGTCGCTGCAGAAAAAATCCTGATTTTAGTGAGACGGTTTTATCAAACAGACAGCAAGGAGGCCACAGCTTGCTAGTCACAATTAATGATCGAGGTTATGGGGAAAAAAGTCTCAAGTAAACTATTAACTCTTTTTGGCATCCCCATATAGTAAATGTAGGGATTGGATAGTGATAGTTAAGAAATTTCTAGTCTTTTTCTTTTTTTTTTGGTCAGAGAAATTTATATACTAGTCGACAATACTTAAAGTAAGTTTCTTCAAAGCACCTTCTGTAACAGACATGAATGCACCAGTTATCCAGAAACCTCCAGATGAAAAAAAAATTAATATTTTTTCTATGAAATTCCAAAAATACCTAATAGTCTACCAAGCATAAATAACAGAAACAACCTGCAATGCACATGCAATATGCGCAAAGGCATCTCTTACTAAATCACAGTCTAGCCTCTTAATTTTAAGCAGCCGATAGGAGAAAATACTTCTAATACTCGCAAGAACAGAAAATACTTGATGTAATTGAAAGGCGTACAGTAAGAAACACAAACATAGCATACAAACCAAAAGATCAGGTCAAGATGGAACCGTGAAATTGAAATCGCAAGCTTAAGATGTCATATTAAAGTACTTAAAGGAAGCTTCAACTCCAAATGTATCGTTTTTCCTTCTAAAGTTCCAACTCCAATAACACTGACATATTTTTTTCTTTAAAATAAACAAAAGAAAACAGGCCACAAATAAAAGGTAAAGGAGCACAAAGCAAATCAGAAAAGATACATATGCTCCAAGAATATCTGCATTGCAATAGACCATGGAGTTTATAGAACAAGCAATGACAATGGACAATTGCATTCAAGATTGTAAAGAATTACCTTACTGATGCTACAGCTACTGATATGTCATCTTTCTCCAGGATCATCGTGTAGAATCCAAGATAATTTAACCGAGCAAATTGTGATCTGTAAAGATTTTAAAGATAAGTCTGCCAGCACCACTTAAGTGTCATTGTATTTTGTAAAGTTGTTATGAACACAGTCAAATGACACCATGGATGCAAGACCAAAGGCACCTTTTGATTTGGCTCATTGAATAGATGAAACTTATTCCATTTTTTGCATATTGTCATTATATTCCTTACAACATAATGCTTCAGATAAAATTGCTCTTATAAAGTTTTTCTGTCATTTCAACATAAAATATATTATTCTTAAATTTATAGTTCAACCTTCCATTCAATTATTTTGAATAATTGAATGAGAACTGAATGAACAAGACATGCTAGGAATAATGCCTTATCTATCAAGTGCAGGAATTTTGGCAAAACGTGTAGGCTGTAGCTAATCTCACAACTGCTTTTGAAGAATGTGGAAGAATAAGCATTAAGCAATATACCCAACCACACAGGTAAGCAGTATGCCAAGATAGAAAAGAGTTGATGGGAAGCAGAAATACTCACCCCCAGCTGTATATCACATGGGGTATCATATCTATGCCAGTTCTTGGATCCACCATGGGAAGAAAGCACTCCTCCATAATCGTAAGGGAAACTGCTAACTTGGAGTTGCATTCTGCCTTCAAAGCAATAAACCGCTGAGAATGAACTTTGTGGTCACCATGAATGCACCTCAGAAGAGTCCACGAAAAGCCATCAGCCAGATGATTAACGAACCCAATGCGAGAGTGAAGACCTTCATAAACCTGAAAAAGAATATCGCTTAAGTTTTTCTGTAAGACAACTAAAATAATTCATAGTCAACCTTGCAATGAAGTTGATATTCTTTCATGCTAAAATCTTTCACTTATCAAGGAAAAGATCAAGCAGGTGAACTTAATCCAAGGCCACAGAACAGTACTTTGCAGTGAAAAGCAGGTGTTTTTTACTATTACTATACATGGTGCAAAAATTTCTGTTCTTAGTTTAGCTGTTACTTCTAGATAGACCTACTCATAAGTCATATGATACATTGACGATATAACAATCATATTTCATATCACATTCTCCTGCCATGTCATATCACATTCAAAGGAACTAGTAACCATTGATAGAACTTCAGACTCCACACTAAAACCTTCGAAGAGACAAAAATATGAAAGTTGATTTGTTTTATGTTACACTGAATTGCATCAGGGACTTACATCATTGAACAAGCTTGTTTTATAGTAATGAAAAAGGTAAAGCTGAGATGACTAGCTCACCTCTTGACAGCTTTCGCTGCAGAACCATGTATCAGAGGCCAGACCACTTTTTGTAATCCTTAAATTACTGCATGCTTCATGATCTGTTCACAAATCATCAAAGCCATTGAGGAATTTAGTAACAGAAAACCAAAGAAACTTTTGGGAAGGAAGATGTATTTTCCCGCCCCCATAACTGAACAAATGTGAAAGAACATGATAATTCTCTGATCGAGGCTTCTGAAGTTTGCCAAATGCAAAATCTTAGTATTATTTGAGACCATGCATTCTGGGGTAAGAAAAGAATACAGAGCTCCAATACCAATATTTGGACATTTTCAGGCCTGCAATGGGAAAAGAATAGAAACCAAACAAGTCAAGTTCATGGGAGAACGCACATTTATGTTCACATTGTGAACATTTATATCCACCAGGACTTGCTTCACTGCATTTGACCACGTCCCCACATTTCTGGCATGTGCACTGTGAACAGTACCAGCTCCCTTCAGGAAGCTCCTGAAACAAGAAATAATAAGTTAATCTACTAGAATTTATATCTCTTGTCCAGTGTCGTTAAACAAAATTCAGTACTCAACTTCATATGATACGCAACAACATCAAAGGGAAACCAAGACATATGAGCAGATGTGTTATTTTAGAAGAATCATACATTCATGCCTCGTGCAGACACAAAACCAAAACAATATTGGTAAATAATTTATTTTTTTTGAGAATGAACAATATTGGCAAACAAATAGATTACAGGTTTGTAGAGAACCCATGGTATGACTAACGAAAATGGTAAAAAAGCAATAAAAACAAAGTAAAACAAGTAATTAAGAAGAAAATGAGGGCAAATATAGTCCATTTAAGTGCAGACAAGGACATATTTGACCCCAACTAAATAGAGTGCAAATATGTTCCATTTCGCATAATGTTATGCAGCATTTGGTTGGCGATATTAGACAAATACCCGCATTTAGTTATGTGAAACCTTTCTATTATTTTATGGGGAATAGAATAGAAATAAGAATTCATGTAAAGTAATATGCAGATTAAAGTACTAAAGACAAAAATGTCATTAAAGCAAGAAATCCACGCACAGCAATCCCATCATTATTGTTACCTTCCTAAAAAACCAATCCCCCATCATTATTGATCACCACATAACAATCTCTACATTATTAATAGCAGCATAAAAATTCATTTATAATTTGTCATTGCACAGTCCCCAAAATATAATCACCATGGAAGTAGCATGCTAACCAAACAACCTCTAAAGACAAGCAGGACTAGTTTGCTAATTCCAGAAAAAGAGTAAAGCTCAATTTTGGCACAACTTCAACAATCTGTTTGATAGAATAGAACTAGAACAATTAAATGTTCTTTTCAGGAAATGCCAATAGTTACCAAATCGGTGTTGAACTGTCCTAGGACCAAGTATCAGTATCTCATAGGACTACTAGATAAATATTTTTTTTAACCTGTTAACTTTATGCACTAGGATTACAAGTAATACCACCGAATGTAAGACAAATTTTAAAGCTGATCAACCTGTAAATGTCATAACAATAGGATCACAAGCTATGTTGCTCGGACTCTTCAAAAATGTCAGCAGATGTGTGTCGGATTCTCCAAAAGAAGTGTATTTTTGGAGAATCGACACCTGTGCTGCATCAAGTGAAGAGTCCGCACAACTTAGATCACAAGTAATTACATGAAATGCAAAACCAATTTTGACATCGATCCTAAGATGTTCAGCAACAGAAATAGGAGACTTCAATTTTTTGTTAAAGGAATAAGCTCTGAAACTATTAAGTCCACCTTTCCATACATCAAAGAAGTTGTGTACATATAAAAAGAACACCAAAGAAGTTGCATGTCCTGTTCAGTCCTTACTCTCAATTATTCTTTAAGGACTCGTCTTTCCACCAAAACAGTCCTTTTCTTTATAACCGAGAAATACCCGAGGCTCCATGGCAGACATTCGAAACTTAGTGGATAATGAGCCTGTCCCTCTAACTCTTATCCACTCAAACACCATGTTTTCTCTGTGGCAGGGTTCAAGCCTATGATGTACGTACATGTAACCCATACATCACACATTGCGCTATTACAACTAGAAAAGCACTGGGAGTCTTTGCGCGACAACAGTCCTTATATGCATAAAACAGTAAAGGATATTATTATTTTTTTATAAAGCGCATACTATTTGTTCATTTCACAACTGTCTTATATAATATAAAAACATTTTTCTTTTAACTTCTACAAAGGAAGCAGTCCCTCCATCCAACATTTGTTTAATACATTACTTTCTGGACGTCCAAAAATGTAGTCCACTGTTCAATAAGAGACGCACAATAACTTTTTGACCTTCCAACATCACCTCCAATACACCTAAGCTGGATAATTCTAAGCGTCTACAAAATAATACTTGGAAACTTGGGGCTTTTCCAATGTCAAACACCTATTAAATCATTAAAAACGTGCTCTTTAGAACTCTAACTTGCCAAAGATGTACTATATTTAGGTCATGTAGGGAGTATTTATCTGCAAAACAATTTTCAGGCAATATTCGTTTTCACCCCTTGAAAGGACCAAAATATTCCTTTTCTAAAGTATAATATAAGATGCCTACTAGTACTATATACCTAGAGTGCAAGTTCAGTGAGTGACGCATGAGACGGAAGTGGATGTGAAGATAGATGCTCAAGTCATACCCAAGAAAGGAAATATCAAGTATCTTAGGTCCATTTCAACTGAAATGGTTCAAATGGTTCATGGCAAAGGTGTAACTGAAATGCATACGATACTGCTTCACCTTTAACATTTCAATGATAACTTTAAGAGATCAATTACTTCCTCAAAATCAAACTTAACCACCACTATATGTTGGTCACTGAGGGTGTCCAAGGAACCTGTAGCTACATATGGGATAGCTGATTTAGAAAGTTAAAAGTTGATGCATTCACCAGCACTCTGATGATAAAACACATCAGCATCTTTGAAAGAATTAAGATGGATTAGAAACTGGTTCAGAGAATATATCTCCTTCCTAGGGGAAAAATACTTTCACAATCTAACGTCAGCTAAAATCATATAAGAACCCATGCATAACGCACAAGGACAAATCTTTTGACATCTTACAATTTACAAGTGGATTAAACTTAAACATTGAGCAAGAAAATTATTTATTCAAGGCAAGATAAAGGCATCAAACTGACTCGAACAAGTAAACTAAGTGAAAAGGGTCAAAAGACGAACCTGTGTGAACAAGCATGCTAGATGGAATGTAGCTGGACAGTTGTCACAGCAAATCAATTCGCCTCCATCACCACATCGCCCGCAACTGTCATCATTTTGGTCCCTTTCCTCAGCTTGGGAAGTTTGAGAAACTGCTCTCCGTGCCTTGTATTCATCTGACCAAGCCTCAAGCTGACATAAGGTGAATGGCTTACCATTTTCCATGAAAAGATTCAAACAGGGACGATTGACCTTAAAACCAGCATGATTTTTGAACTCCGAGATGGAGAGTACCTGGTCACAGCAATTACACAATATTCCATCAGTGGTAATAAAGCCGGTTTTTACCACAGAATCATCCTTCAAGTTCTGGTACTGGATCACTTCATTTAGGGAGACAACCCCAGAATGAATTAACCAGGATAACACAGTCCTTGAGGCAAAGGTAGGCCATTTTTCTTCGGGGAAGTGTTTTCCACCCTTGTTGAGGCAACGTAAAAGCAACTTACAACCACTTTTCTGGTTCTTCCTTTTCCTTAGAGGTTTGATTTTACCAGAGGACCTTTTGTTGCCAGATTTGCATGTTGTGTTTCTAAATACAGCTGAAATTAAGAGATCATCGTCACTAAGACAGCATATCTTACGTTTCTTTGGCCCAGTTTTGTGCTTGCTTGTAATTACTTCATGAAATCCACTCTTCCTATAAGATGGATCACACTGGTCATCTTGGTAACCATTAGCAAATTCCATTTCTGATAACTTCTTTGATTTCTTCAGGACCTTCCTTTTCAAGACTGAACTTTCTGCATGAGGTATACCATCGGAAATTATTGTCAGAGATTTGGTCATATTATCAGATCCTCCAATCGAGGTTAGTGCATTTTCTGAACAAATAGGAACTTCAAACAAACAATATTCCATATGTTCACTGGTTGTTTCAGATCCACAAGATGGTAAAGGAGCTAATTCCAGTAGATCATTACCATTTTTTAAGAGTTTTCTGTATTTATCAGCACCCTCACTGACAGTATCCCTTAAGCACATGGATCTTTCATTAGGATAATAACAAGATACACCATTCATACATTTGCCTTCACCCATCTGGGGCTCTGTTAAGTTGAGAGAACTTTCATCACCATACTCCTCGTGGATCCATTTATCTGTCTCAGTACTTGTCAATGCACTATCTGAGACAAAAGATGAGCTGCAAGGCTGATTCTGCAAAGCCCTCTCATCAGCAAACATATTTCCTGTGTCGTCTACATTCTTTATGTTATTTCTAACAGGAGCAGTTGCCAAAGTCATTTTGGCTTTAATTGTTTTTCCTTCTTTGAGAGAGCGCAATGCCTTGTCAATGAACACCACAGTTACAAAAGGATCGAGGAGACTCCAAAGCCGAGCCAATGCAGAAGCTGTTTCCAAGGTAGCCAGTTCTTTATCAATCTCCTTCACTGAAACTGAGAGGTCACTCAAAAATTGTGTCATATCAGACCACAACCTACAATCCTTTTCTGGAAAAATACCATCTGCATAAGTAAGCAAACTCTGTCCACACAAGGTCCAGGCTCTCCAGAATTCACGAATTGGTCTTCCTTCAGGTGACTTGTAAACATACTCACCAATTCCATGAAATTTATTATTGCGTTTACGCCTCCCGATTACCCAGCCTGCTGCTCTGAGCAAACGATGGATGTGGTGCCGTAGAAGAGGGCGAGGGTCATTTGGAGAATCCTTAATCGTTAGCAATTCAGATTCATCCAGTTCTACAAAGCAATGGTCCCTCCACTTTGGCTTGTTAGGTCGAAGAATTCCTGATGACTTCGCAGCACTGCCAATTGCATAGCTCTCCTGAGAAGCAGGTGATGCAATTGCTTTACCAACAACATCCTTCCATCCACTTCCTTCTATTTTAGATGATCTTAATATTGATGACTCCATTTCACCAAGCACATGACTTTTGTCCAGCACATTGTGCCGCTTCTGCAAATAAGAACTTGATTTAACACCTTGGTTTGAAGATTCAACTATATGACAAATTACATTCAAAGAAGGGCAGGAAGAAGGTTGCAGAGTTATATCTGCAGGTACTATGTCCAAGGAAGGTAATGGTTCGGATTCCTTTTCCACATGATTATTGGTTAGCTCTCGTTCACAAGGGTCTTCTCCAGAATCTTCCTTTATGTCATGAGAATCATGATGTACTGTCAAACCAAAATCTTCACCACACAAATGTCCAGGTTCATCTGTCTGGCTAGTAAGGTCGCCCTCAAAGTTGATCATTCCGGTCACAAGACACCTTTTGGTATCACCCTCATTTCCAAAGTACACATTTGCAAATATCTGTGTCTCATTCACTGACCCATCAAAGCCATCATCACGCAGACCTTCAATGTCTTTGTTGAACAGCATCTTTGCTGACTTATTACTTCTCCACAATCCTAAAGTTCTTAGTGTATCCTTGGTCAAATCAAAAAGGAATGAAAGACCAGCATCAAGCCTCACTACAGAATAAATCTCATCTCGGAATGATCTGTAGTCTGGACTTATAATATCCACTTGTATGCATCTGCACAGAAACAGAAACACAAAATTCTAAGAAATTCACAGCAGTGCAATAATTCATATCCATGACAAATGAGTCAACAAGCAGATCTCTTTCCACGCTAAATTAATGCAATTCTGAAAAATCAAATGCCGGTTGCTTTTACAAAACAAAGCCCAGAAACTTATTTAGCCACAACGGCTACTGGCCTGTTGCCTCCAATTTCAAGGTTAAATTATCATTTCTTTCAATCCCCTAGTCATAAGCACGATACAAAAGATTCCAGTTGAAGGGGGAGAGGGTTGGAGTAATTAGTATGGAGCAAATAGTGTTTCATGGACCAAGGAATATGATGTTCCTGTCTGATTCTTCAGAATTATATATGAGGCTTGATCATTATCAAGGAAAGGATGTCATCTAAGACATGTTTCGTTTAATTCTATAAGAGGCGGCTGTTGTAACAAGTAAAGAAAACATTGCAGGAGCAGGAAGCAACTGAAACCAAATGAGGCAACATCAAGGGTTTAACGAAGTAATGAACTGACAAATTAAGGAAAACTAATTATTCCTAATCAGGGCACAGAACCAGTGCATCAAAATCAAGTCTTTCTTTGTTTATGCAATGTCTTTGAAGTTAAAAGTAGACAACGATTACAGTTAAATTCAAGCAGACGCATAAACTCATAAAACAATATACTATAGACCTTTTGCTCTTTTTTGTTAAGTGTTAGGCCATACAGAATTAGATAATCGAGTAGTCCAGATACACAAATACTACCTTTCCTAATTTGATGCATTTGTATAACACAAAAGGGAAAAACAATCAAATTTAAAACAAAAATCTAACAAAAGCTGCATTAGCAAAAAAAAAAAACTAACATACACAGAAAGAGTGGCTGCTGTTCAATCCTTCAGCAAAATAACCGAAAAAGGAGAAAACCGTTCCGAGAAAGTTAACATATCTGGAAATGACCGAAAAGGAAAACATATAAAGTAACAATTCATCGAAATTCAATCAAAAACGCACAAAATTCAGTAATTTTCCGGATCCATAAAGCCGAATCCATATAGATAGATATCAAGTATTCAATTAAAACAAAAAAACAACAAATCCGCCGCAGCGCCGCTTGCACAGCTTCACCAGAAAACATACCTGAATTTAGAAATGCATTTCTCCGATGACTGTTAGGGTTTGGGAAACTCCGGTGTGGTTAAGGACGAAGAGGATCTGACGATAAGGTCGTTCATCGGTAAAACTTTACCATTTTATCGCCGGGAAACTCAGAAGTGAAGAAATGACTGTGTGAAAGGCTTTGGCTTTGGAATGAACGAATCGCTCACTAAAAAGTACAAAAAGATAAACACCATTAACAACTGAATACACTTTCTTCTTTCTCTCTCTACTTCGTCCGCCATGTGCGTGAGTTACCTTATATACTGTTAACCCACTTAGCACTTGCTTGTCTGTTTGTTAAATTTTCTCCTTGAGCATTTATTATTATTTTCCTTTAAAAAAATAGGAAAAAAATATTTACCGCTTTGTTTAGTTTTTTTGCCATTTGAATTTTAATGGTTTTATTAGTGGGATTGTTTTATTAAACATTGTTGTGGGCTTGTTTTTTCTTTTTTGACGTGTGTTTGCCATTTGAGTTGGATGGTTTTTTTAGTGGAATTGTTGTATTGAGCGTTTCTGTGGGCTTGTTTTTCTTTTTTCATTAGGAGTGTGGACAAAGACGTATGTCGTTATGTGAACGCAATTCGAGATATATTAAAGTGACTTGATGACATCATAAGTAATTCATGACGAAATTCATGTGATGCTATATTTTCATTTTTTTATTAGCTAGTATATATAGAAAAGAAAATTTAAAATATCGATTGAATTATATGCAAGTAAATTGTTAAGAAAATTAACGATTTTATTTAAACAAGTTAAACTAATGTTGTGGTTGTCTCCTTGAGTAGGAAAGAAAAAACTTGATAATGTTGATAGTGAGAAGATTCAAACTTGAGATGTTGCTCATGGATAGAACTATAAGGATAAATGAAAGATTGGGATATTCTGGTATTTGTTAAAGCTTATAACAAATCTCATTGAAAAATGATTGAAGTATTAAATAAAGGCTCAAATTAGCAAAAGAAAGGGGCTATCAAAAGTTAGAACAAAAAACAGACTATTTATTTATTATTGTTAGTTAATTAAAGAGAAAAATCTGCAATGTCATCGTCTTAGGTTTATTAGTAAAAATTATTTATATTTGTTGAAATTTAATAATATCACTATCATTTATATCTGAAGAAGGCAAACATATATGCATATCTCTTCGGATGAATGACGATCATAAATATGGAGCAAATTTACTAATAAAAAAATGCAGTTAAAATTATGAAGTTTATTTTCTTGTAGAGTTAAGCCATTTAATTTATAAATGATGTTGAAAATTTATTTAATTCCTTGATCTATGAAAAATAATAATTCAATTGAGTTCTTTTTTATTGAATCTAAGTAAATATCAATGCAAAAATAATTTAATATTCGATTTGCATTATTGATGTTAAGAGACTTCGGTTTAATTGTTACGTAGTATATTATACTTTAGGTCTAAAAATTAAATAACTAAAATTTGTGCTTACTCATGCCGTAAATATATTTACTTTTAATTGAAAACTAGTAAACTCATTAAAAGTAAATTAATACAAGTAATGAATATCATATTTACAAAGATGCTTAATAGAGTATTAGTTTACCTTGCATATGTTTGTATAGATTGTTTTTATTTAATGAACACACATTTTAAAATTTTATAAATATCATTGATCGACAATTACAAATAACATGATTGTAATGTAATAATTGACGATGATCATAATTAATAGAGGAGACTTATTTTTTTATTTTTTCATCCTTGTTTATTTCATTTTTTGTTTCTTCTAATACCTTTTCTCCTGCTTTCTCTTTCCCTTCTCCTTTTTCAGTAATAGAGGATTTTTATTCATTAATCAAATTAATAAGTTATTACACAAGGAAACTAACCTAGACAACATAGTGCCTATTTTGTTCCTTTCAAATATAGAAATAACAAGAGGGGTGGGGGGTTAGGTTAAAATATCAAGATTTCAAAAATATGAAGTCCGCATCATTTTCTTGCTAACTGATCCGCTACTCCATTAATTAGCTTTTATATATATACTTGATTGATGACCTTTAGCATGCGGTAGGTATTTACAGTCGTCGATCAAAGTTTGATAGAAACTATCTTTGTTAAATAACATGTTGATGATTTTATAGCAATCAATTTCAATTACTGTTTTTCCTCCTAAATCTAAATTTCTTCGTCTTCATACCCTTTACCATTTATTTCCTTGCACTTTGATTGTCTTCTTCGTTGTCTTTCTCTCCTTTTTCTCCTCTAATAATTTCATTTTCAATTTTTTCTTTCATTTTAAATTAGATAAGTTTTATAGGTAAAATCTTAAAAACAACAAAATTATATTAATATGTGAGGAAAATGCATAAGTACCCCCTAGCCTATACCCGAAATCCCAGAGACACACCTAATCTTTACTAAGGTCCTATTACCCCCTCGAACTTATTTTATATGTAATATTCTACCCCTTTTTGGCCTACGTGGCACTATCTTTGTGGGCCCAGTGCACGTTGACATTTTTTTCAAGATAGTGCCACGTAGGCTGAAAAGGGGTAGAATATTATAGATAAATTAAGTTTGGGGGGGTAATAGGACTTTAGTAAAGGTTAGGTGTGTCTCTAGGATTTCGGGCATAGGCTGGGGGGTACTTATGCATTTTCCCTAATATGTGTCTTACACTTTAGACTAGCCTATTACTATACGATGAAGATATATTGATATATTGAAGTAAAGAATTAGAGTTATACAAAAAATAAAGTATAATTGAACTAACTTATTGAGACACTAATCATATATGACTATGACTTAGCTTATTACTAGAAGGATGACGCCCGTGCATTGCACGGGCCCAAAGTGCCCAACATGTTATTAAAATGAGTAAATTATAATTAAGGATTCTCTGTACAACATTGGTATAATATTGTTACAATACGTGCAAAAATAATGCTAACTAAAATTCAGTTGAAATTGAGATTACTGTCAATCCTCATATTTTTGCAAAATTGAAATTTAGGCAAATGTTTTCTAAACATATGTATAAAAATACCAAAGGTTGCACCTCTCAGTACCGACCAGTTCAATCCTTTGTACATATTTGATTTACAATTGGCAAGCTTCACCATTTGTTTTTTTTTATGAACATCAACCCCAACTTTTTGTAGTTCTATTCCACCTTAAAGTTATAAGCACTCAATCAATATTTTTTAATGGTTGTTGCACANGTTTTTTTTTATGAACATCAACCCCAACTTTTTGTAGTTCTATTCCACCTTAAAGTTATAAGCACTCAATCGATATTTTTTAATGGTTGTTGCACATTCAAATATGGAAGTTGGGTAGTTCTAAAACAAAAAGTTCATTTCTTACTTTGGGCCGCCCAGAGTTCACAATCAAATCAGACCTTAAGTTTGAATAACATAATATTACCTTGATGTTGTATAAACCACTAAGAAAATCCTTTTATTACATTTAACATCTAATACAACAACTTAGTCTTCAAGAGCTCATGCTCTACCTATCCTTATGCTTCTTAATCTGGGGACGTAGAAAGAGCACATACCAAAAATGTCGGCATCTCTTCGTCTCACCTACATCTCATATACAAAATTGTCTCTCGTGAAATACAAAATAAATGTTTGTTTTACTTCTATTGAGGGACACGGAAAGAGTAAAAATACTCAAAAAATTGAATGTGAGAATAAATTAGCTAAAAATGTTTGCGAAAGATAATCACAGACATTTTAGAGCTCATAGTTGGACCAAGCAAAACCTCCATTTTTTCATCTATTTCATTGCCAAACCTTCAAGTGCAATAAGCAAAATACAAGGAACCCATTAATGACCATGCCACAAAATTCTGATGAAAGAATATTATGCTACAAATAAAAGAGAAAACATGAAGTCGATATTACTCTATAAGAAGCATATGACAGCACTCTTAACACAATATTATTATATTGCATACTCAAATTACTACTCCTATTTCACATATGATATAAAAAAGTTTAGGAGTTAGTAGCTACTCTTGAGCAACAAACTCAAGATTAAAGAAAAGAGTTTGTTTTTGCGTTAAATTAATAGTCTTATAGGATTCTTCCATTACCCGGACAATTTATTACTCTCTCATTTCTTAAAATTTTTCTAGCGTCAACATTATTACTCATTTGCTAGATTTCTTATGTTCATTTTTTTCTGAATTGATCAGATGAAAAATATTTTTAACATTATCAATTGTATCTAACTAATATGAACACATGAAACAAAAACTTTGAGAAAGTATGAGATCATATGACAGACTTCTAGAACTCAATCTAGTAACAGAATTTTCAATATTAAAGTTTCAGCTTTTATCCAAGAACAACTGCTAAAAATAAATGCAACACCAACATCACGGTCCATTGCCAAAAAGTTTAAAGGTTCTTAAGAAAATGTGGAATGGTACCTTAAAGGACTTGAGAATTGGAGAGTCTGAAATCAACCTTTTCGCCTGATTCAACCTACTTGTTATTCTGATTTTGTAATTTAAAATTTTTTTCTTTGTATACCACCTCAACTTACTATATTAGTAGCTGAAATTTTTCGAAAATGTAGTTCAAACAACAAAAAGATCAATACTGAAAGCTTACCCTGAATTTTCAGCATTACGTTATCACTTCTAATTTCATGGCAGCGTCAAAGAATTCGGCAACTCAAATTCTTTCTCAATATTTTTTGGGGAAAATACCATATGAAAATTATTTAAAATATCTTATTTATCTCTCCTCATCACTATTCACTACAATTTATTACTTTTCATTTGTCATAACTATTATTATAATTTATTGCTTTTCCTTAAATTCTTCATTTTACCTTTTAATGTCTATAATAATTTTCTTTAAAAAAAAATGTTTTTCCTACTATCATAGACGTTTTTTTTTCATAAACTTTTATCTCAATCAATCTCATTTAATGTATTGTCATAAAAATATTCAGAAAATTAATCTTCTTTTTTATCTTTTTATAATTTCATCACTTATACTATTAATTAATTTTTCCTAAAACCTTTCTTCTTTCATTCATTAAAAATTAAAACACTTCCCAAATTTTGATAAATTTCAATCACCTTTATTTTTTATTAATTGAGTTATACTTATTAGTCATTACAATTGAAAATGGGTTACAAACCTTTTAACCTTCCATTAATTTCCATAAAATTCGCATAATTTTGGAGTTCCTCACTTAATTTCTTTTGAGTTGTAGGAGCTTGAGGTTTCTTGTGATAAAAATAGAGGAAAGTGATGTGCTACATTTTCAAGGAAGCCAATGTTTAAAGGGTATTCTTCACCTTTTTCTTTGTTATTATATTATTTATTCTTTTTTATTTTATATTTTTGTTTTATTGTGATTTTTTTAACCCTTTGAAGACCTGATGTATTTCATTAGAATATTTTAATATGAATCAAGATTTTGGAATATCTAGTTCCTTATTTTTGTAGTTCCTCACTTAATTTCTTTTGAATTGTTGGAACTTACAACTTTTTTTTATTTAAAATGCCGAAAAGGAAAATTTGAGCTTTGATTCTAATTGTCATTGCATAATGCATAAAAACATATATAAAATAAATTTTACCATCATTGTAGTTCCAGTTAAATAACAGGAGCTCAAAAACTAAATATATCTTCTATAGTTGATGCAAAGGAACTTTCATCCATTCAAATGTCTTCCCTGCATAAGAGTTGTGCAAATCAAAGTTTTGACCAAAAACTTGAAGCAAAATTAAGCAAATCTTAATTGTTAACAATATAAACTTATTTTTTTAATATTGTGTTCACATTACTCAAATCAAATACTACTATAGAGAATCCAGTGGCGACTTGTTTATGAAGCTATTAGAACTGAAAATGTTATAACAACGAAAAAACAGAGAATATAATTTACACTTGATTCTCTTATGTCAAGACTTCATCAAATCACTATTCATAATAGAAAGAATTTTCATTTTTCAAAAAATAGAAAATGTGAAGTACATTGGTAAGAAACTTTTGAGTTGAAGGGTTCAAGGAGAAACCACATCTTCTCCTAATTATAAAGCAAGTATTTTAAGAATTTGTCAAACCTTTAAAATATCTCTAAAAAAATCTTCCTACTACTTGGAGATAGGAGTTGATTTCCTCCTTTATGGTGTCTTACACTTTGATCTTTTTGAAAGTAATATTCTTATTTGTCAGATTTAATTAGTAAATGCTTTTGTGTCTGCGGTATGCCACTTTACCTCTTAACCTACAATCTTTGTTTCGGCAATACACCATCTACGATAAATTTCACTGTTAGTTATTTTCTTTTATCATGAGACTAATTATAGTCACTTGTCTTACCTTGTCCTCTGTCAATAATATTAGAACTTCAAGAGACAAAGGTGGAATTAAAAGAAGGAACTTCTTTTAGGAATAAAATGAATTAAAATCTCTATATTCCTTTTCTTAATTATCAAATCAAATAGCTTACTACTTTTTGAACTTAGGGAACATTATAAAGACATGAAATAACATAGAAGACATGAAAATGACACCATTGTAAGAGCTAATGTTCACTGGTTCTAACAGATACTTTAACATTTAACATTTCATGAGTTCTCATTAAATATAGAGGCAACTAATATATTATAAAGAGATGCGGCAGAACGCCATCAAAACCAGATCATTCTTTAGCCACTACATAACATTGGCATATTCATAGACAGTAGAAAATATAACCACTTAGATAATTTCATTTATGTGCTAAAGACAACTTACCATTAAACTCTCCGCAAAGCTTGTCCTGTTGGTACCCTTTAGCCAAAATCGCTTCCCCTTATTCTTCATTTTTCCTGGGACAATGAATCTATTTAGTCATGACACAAAAACAATATGAATTATTTTTCTTGTAAGAATAACTAAATTAACATAAGGGAATCCTGAACGAAGTTGAAAGGCATATAAAATTGAGCTATTTTTGCTAAAGTCTCAACAATAATGCAAAGATATTTTGACTTTCTAACTATTGCACTTCTTCAAATAGCTGGTGTGTGTTAAAAATATAAACATAAGATAAATATAAAGAATCATAACCATAATACAAAATACAAAAAATGTATAGTTTGTACATAATTCTATCATTGTGACACTCCTATTATGTGTTATCATGTTATGTGATGCTCTTCTTTTAAGACAAATTTTCAACATTTTGCTTCTTCACATGATAAGGCAAATGTAATAGTGAGATGATTAAAGAAAGTAAGGTGACGCTGTCAAATTAATTCAACACTGATGCTGCATTGAAAGTGAAAGAGTCCATGTAACGTGGATATAATTCATCAAGTAGACACAAAACAGTCAGCAACTAATTTCAGTGATGTCCAACAAAATTCATATAACATAGCCACCAAGTTGACCATAAAATCCATCAAAACACATTAATGAGGAATTCATCTTACTTCAGTTTTGAATTCCCCCGACTTTCAGTATCTAAGCCACATTTTTACTGAATTTTCTCTTCAAGTGCAGTAAAGTAGCTCAAAGAACAGAAAGCAAAGTTACAACTGACAACTACATCGAGAAAGAGGCTACTATGGACTGTGAATTTTTACATGTGAATCAAAAAATAAAAAATTAAGCTCGCATAACAACGGGTAATATACCAAATTCATATTAAATTTCAGGACAAACAACATCATTTATCATGCCAAAACAGTCTAGTTGTGCAGCTTTTAAGCAATTTGGATACACTTATATCTAAAAATTGGCTAAACTATTGATAAACGTACTATCTAATGCTGGAAATATGACATAGTACAGTGAAAATTGATCAATTTACTACTATCGCTGCATTTTGATACTCCTTGAACAGAGAAACGGATGAAAATAGACCAGCCAAGCTATGCCTAATGACACCATCTCCATCTTTTAACTACTTTTGTACTTGGCTTCCGATTGACGCTGAGCTCAGGTAAAACACAAGAACAATTAGGAGTAAATTGAAATTGTTTATTACCAGTGGTCATATACTCGGGAGCAGCATAACAGAAGGTACCCATTTTACTCTTGATTTGCTCAACTTTGCATTGTAATTCTGTCTATTCATGGTATGGACATATCATAAGAGGACAACATAAATATTGTTAAAACTTGTAGAAGACTAAATTTTAAAGCAGTTTTACATACAGCAGCAAGCAAAATGTTAGATGATTTGAAATCCTGATATATAATTTTAGCTTCTGCGCTGTGGAGATATGTCAGTCCTTTATATTAGCTGCCTCGAGAGTAACCTTCATTCAGAGATTCTATGATAGTGGTTGGAAATAAGCACTCCTCTGTTCAAGATGTAGCAAAGGTTAATTCAATAACATTATAGGGATGATATTAGTGGATGTCCTCAAATTAGATGTGGATTCAAGATTTCAAGTTTATGGATTTCTATAATGAACTAAGTTCATAGTAAAATAATTTTCTTATACATGGTTTAGAAAAAGCAATTGGGTCCCCATGACTCTACATATCATATTGTGGATCCCTTTTTGCATCAAATATGCAGTTATGCTTTTACACGAACTATACTTACTTCTGAATAGATGATTTTCCAAACTTCCTCTGGGCATGAATTCGCACACCAGAAGCATGTGTTCATCTTCTAAGCTAGCTCAGGTAAGTAATTAAGTAATAGACTGAATAAGTCATAACATGACTATCTTATAGCTTATTTCAAATTGAACACGTACATCTTCATTACATTTTTTAAAATTTAGTAGAAATAGAAATTTATAATAGTACCTGATATGCAAATCAAATTCATGACTATCTTCTTGGCTCATTCGTTTTGGATGAACTTGAAGTTTCATAATGAACTTACTTTCAGCAGGGTTATAAGCATCCAGATCATAAAATTCTTCAGTTAAACCATCAGGGGCAAATGATATAGAAACAAATCTCTGAGCCGATTTTTTAATTCCCTGAAGGCGATAACTATTGATTGAAATCTGCATTTTTCCATAACTTTCAGATAAATGAATAAGATGTGTTAAAAATGGAGATTGTTTGCTATTTATATACCGAAACTTGCACTCTATGAAAAATAAATAACTTATCTTACAAAGAATTCTTCATGTTAAACAAAAGTCTTCTTTGTCATATAAGCAAATTATAGTTTATGTTTATCTACATATACATATGTTAGTATTCAACATTATAATTCAACTGCATATCCAACTGGAAAATTAAATCAACTAAAGAGGGAGAAATACTGGACTTTCCACATAGGAGAACGGGTTGTGAAATTAGGGTAACTCTAATAGCTAATCCTCCAGTTGAAAGTGTTTTCGAGAAAAAAAATCAAAATTAAGTTTGATGTACCTAATAATGCTCAATGTTCCCTGCATGGCATCTTTTCAATTTCTTTTCTTTCCTTTCTTCTCCAAGTACCTGTAAACTTAAATGTCAAAGTTACAATCTCTAATACAACAAAAGAAGAAATATAAAAAATCCAAGATTGAGCAAGTTAGCAGTCATAAACAGAAATTAACATAGTAGTCATATATGTTGCAAAACACTTACTTAAAAACAATACTGTATAACAAAAGATTATTCAGTTTGCTGAGGCAAATGAGCAAACACCTTGGATGAGTAATTTTGCATTTGTGAAATAACTTATGAAGAAAAGAAAATAATTAAATTAAATAAGAAGAAATGTACATTCATGTCGTTACTCGATTCGAGATCATCTATTGAGCTCTTAAATTCACCCTCACAGAGAGATTTGAATTTTCTAACTCAAAATTCATCTTTTGAATCTTGATTTTGCAACAACAGATATAAATAACCATTAAACTCTTTTTAGCCGAGAAAATAACATTATGTTCTATTGAAGTAAAAATTCGATAGTGAAAAGTAAAAATGAGACGACTTTGAAGTAAAATTTAAGTTGTAGAAATGACTACCATGGAAATTGCAATGGAGAGAAGAAGAGTAAAGCGGAAGGTGAGAGAGTCGGTATGAATTGGGATATTTCCTTCTTCCTTTTTTGACATAAAATATGTGCTACTCGTGTACAAAAAGCAGTACACATTCCAATGTGTNCTAAAGAGGGAGAAATACTGGACTTTCCACATAGGAGAACGGGTTGTGAAAATAGGGTAACTCTAATAGCTAATCCTCCAGTTGAAGTTACTATTTTAACCCTACTATTTGATGCTATGTGCGTACTGTACACATTTGACCGATTTTAGTTCATTTTTTTGGTGGGCTTCAATGTACAATTTTTATAGCTTTTAGTCCAGCTCTTTAGTGCAGTGTTCGTCCTCCCAAACTCCCATTTCTAAATAGGAGTAAATATATATATACTAGTATTTATTAAATCAAGATAAATAAGAGTGAAATTTAAAATAACAGTGCAATACAAAATTTTAGTATAAAAAGTGAAACGTGATAGGTCAAACTTTAGATCATGACAATAAAAATTTAAGATTAAGACAAAGTCAACATATTATAATATCAATTAAGGTGACATTTTTTATTTGAAAAAAAAGGGATAGATTTTAAGTAAGCATACATTGAATATTAAGAATTATTAGAAAGGAATTTTGTTGTTTGACTACTTTTTTAAATAAAATTAGCGATCGATCTACTCCTTCACAATTTTTTTTATGCAGTTAATTACAGCTTCTAATATAAGAGAATTAAGTTTTACTTTTTTGTTAGGGGGCTTAATAATTTTTAACTTTTAAGTTATGTTACGTTTTTGAGTTTCTATTATATCTTTTTAAATTAAAAAAAGAACTTCATTTATAGTTGATGACGTTGAATCAAACAAATTTGAAACTCTTTTTGTTAACTCATTTAGGCTAATATGTATATCGAATAGCTATAATCTTACTGCTATATGTATATCGGATAACTATAATCTTACTATCGTACCAGTGATGGAAACTACAAGGAACTATGCTTGCCCGTGGTCACCCTACTATATGATGCATATTGTTGATTAATATAAATTACTATCGTCTTCTGTCAAAAGAAGAAGTAAAATAACAAAGGTAAATAAAAATGATTTAGAGATTCATAAGGTTTACACTTAATGCCTTGAAGCTTATGCATTATTTGTATTAAATAAAATATTCGATTTTACGTTTTCACTTTCTAAAATATTGATTTAAACTTTATTTTAAACTTCAATACTTCAGTTTAATAGTTGCACCAAACTTTAAACCATTAATTTAAAGCTCTCAATCCAATATTACTTCATTGTAGTAAATTAGAACTTTCTAATTTTGTTATGAACATATTATAAGCATGTATGTCCATAATTTTATGGAGCAATTCTCACTAGTATGTAACAATAGATCTCAAGTAATGAAATTCTACTTTATGAGTTTTAAACTATAAAATGATAACTTCACAAAATAATTCTTAATTTAATATTTATATGTATTTAATATAAATAAAATATATTAGTTAAGAAACAAATATTGTGTTCATACTAAACAATTTTTAGTTATTGAAAAATAGTTTTACCATTGTATCATAACCTGGGTCGATACCGACACACGTGTTTCACAACTATCCCCATAACGTGTTAACACAATGCATCCATTGGAACACATGATCAATTTTTATTAGCCATTTCTATCCTCGGGCTTTGACCCTTCTTTAGCTCAAGCGTATTATAAAAATGGCAGCACCAATATTGCGACACCTCACTACTCCTTTCCCTTCCTTTATAAAACTCAACCAAACCCCCAAAATTCACTCATTTTTCACTTTCTCCACTCATCCCAACTCTAGAAAATTCTCTCGAGGAACTTCAATTTCAGTTTCAGCCATGGCTTCTGCTACTAAGAAGGTTCGTATTATCTATAATTTTTCTCTATTGGAGACAGATTCAGAATTTAAAGTTTATTATATATGTTAATAACTGTAGATTTGTTTACGGTTCCTTTATACATTTGTTTGTTATAGGTATTGGTTCCGATTGCGAATGGTACAGAGCCGATTGAGGCTATAGTGCCGATAGATATATTGCGGAGAGCTGGTGCGGAGGTTATTGTTGCTTCCGTTGAGAATCAGCTTCAGATTGAAGTAATGTATGGGATTAAGATCGTTGCTGATGCTCTAATTTCGGATTGTGTAGATACTGAGTTCGACCTTATTTCGCTTCCGGTATGTTTGTTGTTCAAGCTCACAAATTAGGCTTTGCTGAATTGAACATTGGTTAGCTGAACAGGTTCAATCTGTCCTAAATTATTTGTTTAGTTCCCGGTGTTAAGTTTGAAATAGCTTTACCTGCATAATATATAGTCTCTCCTGTTAGTTTATGTGTCTTAGTTTGATTGGACACGGATCATTCTCTTTTGAGCCTGCTCGTATTACTAGTCTGTTTGTTCTTTTATCTGATATTTTGGTGGAAGAGTCAGTATAAACTACTCATGAATTATAGAAGCATATGTTCATTATTATGTGATTTAGTTTTAGCAAGACCATTGCAATCACTTGTGGAAGAAGGCAGATGCTATGATGATTATTTTATCATGTCCATTTTTGTGTGTGTCCATGAAAATTGTTAATTCAATTAAAGAGTTAACAGTTTTGCATTACATTATCTTTGTTACTTCTAATGATTTTAAAAGAGACGTGCTAAAAGAAGCAAAAGAGGATGCCTACACAATTCTTGTCCATTTTCCAGATCTTTGTATTGGAAAAGCAAGTAAATCCTTTATAGTTGTATTGGTTAGTAACTGGAAATGATGAATATTGCAAGAAGGATCTCTTCTTACATGTCCTGTCCCTTTTCCTGAGCCAACATGATGTATGATACTTAAATGTTTCTTGATACTCGTCAAGTCTCATTCAGGAACACATGACGATAGCTTCTGTAGTTATGATTCTTTTTTTGGTTAATGTTTTCACCATTCTTCAGGGAGGGATACCTGGTGCAGCCAACCTTGGGAACTGCAAAATTTTGGAAAGCATTGTAAAAAAGCAAGCTGAAAATGGAAAGCTATATGCTGCAATATGTGCTGCTCCTGCGGTAGCACTTGGATCATGGGGGCTTTTGAAGGGGCTGAAAGTGAGCTCATTCATTTCTTTCCCTGCTTAAAATTCAAGTATGTTCTTTTTCTTTTGAAGGGACTGAAAGTTAGAATTGTGTTTTTCCTTTGTTCTTTTATAGGCAACGTGTTATCCATCGTATATGGAGGAACTATCATCTCATGCCATTGCTGTTGAGTCAAGAGTCCAAAAGGATGCGAAAGTTGTGACAAGTCGTGGACCGGCAACATCCATCGAGTATGCTATTGCATTGGTTGAGGAGTTGTATGGAAAAGAGAAGGCTAATGAAGTTTCTGGCCCACTGGTATATTTCCAATCTCATCTCTTCGTTTTATCATAAAAGTGGAAGCAATGTATTGGCATGATGTGGGACATGGTGTTGTAGACCTAAAATTTGGGAAATTCAAGACTTGGATTTGCATCTGTGTCTTATGTTAACATGTATGTGCTGAAACAAGAAAGTATATTCCTGTCTCTTCTATGTATGATTCTATTTTTGGAGGAGATAAACTAAACTGAAATGTCAAAATGTATCCTACTATGCTGCAAAAGAAAAGAAGGTTGTTTCTATTCTATGTGATAGTTATGTGAACAAGTAGCTGGAGGAACTGCAGGTGTTCAACTGATGCATAATTGGCTGAAGGTTGGGGTAGCAAAATCTCTATCTTCTTCTTCTTAGAATCTGATCTTTTGGAGGAGAGTCGAGTGGTTATGACAAATAGTGTTGAAAATCAGAGCCCGGTCTCACCTTTGTTGATTTCTATTCAAGATCAAGATGCAGAATGCAACATTGTGGCCTCATAGCTTTTCTCATCATATATCATCTTGGCCCACTGAATTATCTTGTCCTGATGATTATTTTTATGTGTACAGTTGTGGAAATTAGTTCTTAGCTAGTTCTTCTTCTGGTATTGAATCTTATGTTTGTTCATAGTCCATATTTCTGTCAAAGCTTTTTCTTTTTAGCTTTGGTATCGGAGACCTGCAGATGTTTTCATTTTGCAGTTCTGGTGGTCTGGTATTTGCTCGGTGCCATTTATTTATGAAATTTTGAGATTATTCTTATTCAGGTGATGCGCCCAAATCACAGTGAAGAATTTGCATTTGCGGAGCTTAATTCAGTAAATTGGACACTCACGAGTAAGCCACGGGTAAGATTTTGGCTGAGGGGTGCAGCTCTGTCAGTTTCTCTACACAATCATTTATGTACATAATATAATAATCATATCTGTACAAGTGACCACTTGGATTTTGCATATATTAAGATCTTCTACTATCATGTGTATGTTGATACATTTTTTATAAGTATGTGTATGTTGATACATACATTGTTGAGCTGGCAAATGTTGTAGGAGAACTTTGTGAGTCATAATATATAAGCTCAAAAAGCAAAGGATGAGGTATTCTATGCACATCCATGTATAACCATGTCCCCAGAGTGAAGGGTTAGCAAACTTTTATGCAAACCATCATTAATAGATGTCTTTTTACCTTTGGAAGTAATAGCAGTGTCCCATGTCTAGGTAGAATGTTTAGCTTATGAAGTAACAGCAATATGTTGTACTTATAGTATGTTATGAATTGTTCTTTCGAGTTTTGGAGCTGAATCACCACCATGTTAATATGCAAGTTCATAACTAGTCAAAAAAATATTAAGTTCTTAATATTTCCAATATTATTTAGAGTTACTGGTTTGACAGATTCTTGTACCTATTGCAAATGGTTCTGAGGAAATGGAAGCTACTATTATTATTGATGTACTTCGGCGAGCAAACGCTGAAGTAGTTGTGGCATCTCTGGAAGATAAATTGGAGATTGTTGCTTCCAGAAAAGTTAAACTAGTAGCAGATGTGCTCCTTGATGAAGCTGCTAAACAGTCGTACGATCTCATTGTCCTACCAGTGAGTGCAATCCTCTGAAACTCTGCTTCTAAAGCTCCTTGAAGTTCTTGTCTTACTGTAATATATGAATATGCAGGGCGGTCTTGGTGGTGCCGAAACATTTGCCAAATCAGAAAAGTTGGTTGACATGCTGAAAAAGCAGAGGGAGTCAAGCAAACCATATGGAGCAATGTGTGCATCTCCAGCTCTAGTCCTAGAGCCCCATGGGCTTCTCAAAGTAAGAAGACATACTCATGCTCTTCGATTTTGAAAGTTAAAACTATTTTAAAGCAAGTGAATATTACCTCGAGTACTGTAATTTGTACATTACCTTGGTTTATCAGGATAAAAAGGCCACGACTTAAAGGTCTTGATTGGCCTTAACCTTATTGAGCTAGGCTATATTGGTTCATCTTAATAGGTTTAAAAAAGTAACAGTATTACATTATTAAATATACAAGGGGCCTGTTGTTGCAAGTCTTGCAGCATAGCATGCTTTGCATTACACTATTTATGCATTTGACTGCTTTATTATTTCTGGTCTGTTAATTGACATGCATCCTTTACTTGCTATCCAGGGTAAAAAGGCTACTGCCTTTCCTGCCTTGTGCAACAAACTTTCCGATCCAAGCGAAGCAGAAAACAGGGTGGTGGTTGATGGAAATCTCGTTACCAGCAGAGGACCAGGAACTACCATGGAGTTCGCACTGGCCATTGCAGATAAGTTTATTGGGCACAAGGAAGCATTAGAGCTAGCAAAGGAGATGATTTTCTAAGTATTTACTTTTTTGCCGCTGTGTTCCGTCTTTAGCATCATACACACACCCATAGTTGTAAACTTGTAGTATAATAAACTTTGCTATATCAGTGTGCACTTATAACTTTGTTTGGATGGTTGTTACTCATCGTACGTATTGTATTGTGTTGTTAGTTTAAATACAATGTTTGTTTTGTTAGTTATTTAATTTTTTTTTGTATTGTATCGTTAAATTCATCAGTCTCATTTTTTGTGTAACATTCAGTTTGTTGTGATTGCTTCCTTATATTTTGCCTTTACTTAGGGTGTGTTTGGTTTGTGGAACATGTTCTCCATTGAAAATATTTCTTTGTTTTCTTTCAAGGAAAATAAGTGGATTTTTTTACTTATATTCGGTAAGTAAGCAAAAATAATTATCCTAAAAACATTTATATATAATTTAGATAAATATTACAAGAGATTGGGTGTGGAGATAGGGGTGGTGGGATGAGGGCTATGAGAGTGTGGTGACAATAAAGTATGTTGGAGGGTGAGAATAGATGACACAATTAATGTGAAATGCTTTCTATAAAAAGAAATTCATATTCAAAATTCAAACGCGAGATTTCTAATTGAGGGAGGAACAATCTCATTTACTGCAACACATTCGTCGATGGTTTACAACTAACTGTTGTGTGTGTATTGTTGGCTTGTGGCTTGAAAATAACGCCATGGTTGACTTCTTCTGTGGAATTTTGGAATGCACGTTTTTCCGAAAAGGTTTGTGATGGGGATTACACTTGGTGATGGTCTTCTCCATCAATTTGAGTTGACAAAAAAGGTCCTGATTCTTTCTTATTTTTATTTGGTTTTCGTCGTGTCTGAAGCCTATATTGAAATCTTAACTAAATCTAAATTGCGCATTGCATGGCTCATTCAGGAGTGACGCTTTCAACAAAATTTTCTTTATACTCGACTCGAACTTGAAACCTTTAATTAAGGATTGAACATTCTCATCACCGCACCACAATCATGTTGGTAGGTCTTGACTCTTTCATGAACAAATGCCTTTGCCCTACCACCTTTTTAAGTGTAGGAAAAGACCTGATTATTCCAAGTCTTCAAAATTTGTGCCAATTAATGAATTTCTTTGTAGTTTCATGGCACTACCTAGAACCTAACTCACTGTTATCGACTCCAAATTGGCCCCAATTATAGTCAATTATTCCCTCCCTCCTATATTAATTTACGCCTGCTAATTTTATTAGTGATGCTTTGAAATTTTAAATTTGAGTTTTAAAAATCTGAGTAGTAAGGAAAAATTAAAAAAATAATATAAAAATCTTTCCACTTGGAGTCAGAGGCAGACCCACGTGTCCTAGTGAGGGTGCACGTGCATCCATTAATTTCGAAAAATTATATATATACCTTGAGATAAACATATATTTTATTAGACGTCCAAAGACATTAAAATTATTTGAATGCGCTTGAATCTCATTTACTACTTTTCCACCACTTCACCAAACTTTATCTAGTAGTGGATTAGCCTTATGAACCAAAAAGGACAAAAAAAACTTTTTTCTTTTTTTTGGAGGATAAAATAGTGAAATGTTTACTAGGTAATCTTGTGTCAAAAAAGGTTTAAGCATGCTCATATCCATTGCCAATTATATCTGGCGCATCGCATGTGAATAAAACTTTGTTGGGGTTGAGCATGGTATAATATTCCGAATCGACTTTATTTGCTGAAGAAGTTGAAATTCATCAAAGTAAAAATAATCATTTGATTGTCATAAAGTTCGTGAGATATTTTCTTATTAAGTTTTGTTATAATATATTTATGACCACTTGTGGTTTAGGTCGATAACCTGGACAAAAGGGAGCTAGATACTTAAGCAACTTACTTAGTGTCCCATGTGCTAATTATAATTTCCATTAATTAGAAGATTACTTAGAATTTTGATTTGCATACAAGGCTTGTGTACTCTTCCTCTCTCCTTTTTTTTCTTGTTGATCCAGCTTCACTTCAAAAAATTTCATCTCGTGAACAAAATATTTTCTACCAAATGCGACTCTATTCATCTGAATCTTTTAATTAAGGATAAAAAGAATTCTTATTGTTGTTTCTCGAGAAGTCTTCAATAGCTAGATTGAGAATTCTTGTAGTTTGATTTTAGTTCATGGAATAATTCAACCTTTTCTTGTACGATGTTAAATTTAATTGAGTTGACATCATGTTTGTGTTTGTCAGGTTGAATTATTGAAGCTAAATAACTGATTCAACTACTTGTAACTTGTAAGTTACTCCATCTGTCTCATATTAATTATCAGCGTTACTATATATAAATGTTCTTAAAATAAGATTAACTTAGTTTTGTCGAGATACAGATAAAATAGTTTAAAATATTTATGATTTATGATTTTTTATAAAAATATAGAAAAAATAAATAATACGTACCTATATAAAATGAAAGGAGTGATAAAAGTTGATCATGTCAACGATCGATTAAGAAAAATACTTTAGAAAATAGATATTTTCAGTGTGAATGTATTTATTAAAGCTTTCATTTATGACTCACTCAACCTTACTTTAATCTTGAATTATTCTTCAAGGATTGGGAAAATGCCTTAGTTATTTTACATCTGCAGAATTGTTTAACTATATGGTAAAAAATATGCATTTCTTTTTCAAAAATCTTCATTTTGACATGATGAGTAACTTTTCTCGTGACGTATTTTAAAAAAAGTACAATATATTTGATAAATTTTTAATTTAATACATTAAGATTTAATAATTGTTTTTTTTTTATACAATGTATCAAGTCAGAATAAGAGAGATAAATTAAAAAAGAGGAATATTATATAGATTATAAATTAAAATTAATAATTTTAAAATGCTAAAATTCAGAATCTACATATGAGTTCTGAGCATGTAAAAGTAGAGGAAAGTGGCAATCGTGCGGTACTAAAGCACAATCTCTGTACTTAATTAGTACTTTAATGAATTTTTCTTCTTAATGATTAGAGGGAAGATATCACTATATGTTTTTTTTTTTGATTAATTATGATTAGTATTTGTCTGATACTTCTTCCGTTCAATAATAGTTGTCCATTATACTATTTTAGGATATTCAATAATATTTATTTATTTTATGAAATTAATGGATGATTTTACGCTTTTAATTTTTAATTTACCCTTATAATTAATTAGAAAACACTTTATCAATGAATTATACTTTTTTTTCTGTGTGTGAATTCAAATTTTAATATACAAAACATCATGAAAAATAAAATAAAAAAATGAAGAAAGAGTATATAGAATTTTGTCATCATATAATGATTGGTGCAGCCAACCTTATCTTTTTCCTCTATATATTTTTTCTTTTATTATAAAAGTATATGTTGGGGCAAGTGGATAATAATATTACTACTACTAAATTACTTGTTGAAAGGATTAGTTGAAAAAGAAGAAGAATAAATTAGGTGGTAGACTTAAAGAGTTCAAGAGAATTCAATGATTTCTCATAGAAAATTAATAATTAAAATATTTTCACTAGTCAAATTAGTGAAAAGTAGAATTTTCTTATAAGAAACAATGTCTAAACTGACTTTTCAAATCTAAATGGAAAAAGAGAAAAATTTAGAGTTGAATTATTTTTAACTTGAAAGATAAAAATATGTGTAATAAATAGGAGATTGTACATAATAATATTCATCAAATTATTATTTTAAATTTATGCTTTCATGATAAAGTAGCAAGATAAAATTTAAAAAATCAGAAAAATGATTCATTTGTCCTTTTCTTTTCCTTTTTAGTAAATTATGCTTGGTTTCAACAACAATAACAACGGATGAATATAGAATATACGTAGACTTTATCATTACCTTATATAAACAAATAAACTATTTTTAAAAGACTCTTGATAATTTATTACGTACTTAATTTCAAGTCACGTTTTTTTCAAATAAACCAAACACCCATCCAAGTAAATCTTTTGTCAACAAATAAAAGTATTTACTTTTCTAAGTCACTCGAATAGTCAATAGTCCATTGCACCGATTTTAAATTTTAATCAAATCATTAGTGGCTGCGAATATATTCTCGTTATAATAAAATTGTAGAGTATTACTTTTGAATTAAATATATTATTTTGACTTTACTGATGTTTACATTTGTCCATATTTTCCACGTAAAAAATAAAAGACACAATTGAATATTAATATTATTATTTTTAATAAGGGAGGGATATTTCTAAGATATTGCTAATGACGTGCTAACACAACAACAATGGCCTGCAACTCTTTAAGGTTTTTTATTTAATAAGTGGAAATATTTCAGGATTAAATTATGGAATTAAAATTATATTTTATTAATTTATTTAGTTGAAATTATTACTATAAATTTAGTTTCAACAAATTTATACCTACAATCAAATAAACTAAAAATTTAATATCAACTTTAATTTTGAATATAGTTTCAAATTATAATTTCAAAACTATAATCTCGATATAACTTTATCTCCGAACCAAATAAGCTCTCACAGGTATGGCGGTTTAAAATCGAAGTGAAACCTATAATCCGAACTAAAAAAAGGTTATTAGTTTATCAGTAATGAGTTATTGGTTTAGTGGTTTTGATAACTGTTTTAATTTTTTTGTTACGGATTATCAATTCTTAACCGATATCGATTCTTACTTTTATTTCTACGGTTTCAAATTCTTTTATTCTTGCTTTTGAGCAAGATGCGATTTGTGAACTCACAGGCATGATTCATTTGGTTTATCACTTTGTTTATAAGAGATTTTCAATAATTCTTTTTGTGTCAAATCTTAACAATTAAATCAATAACCGAACTGAAAACAATCAATATCCAATAAACTAAAAACCGATAAGCCAATATCTTAGTGGTTTTATAACGATTTAGCATCTCTACAAATCGATAATCAATAAATCAAATTGATAAACTTCAAAATCGAATTGAACCGACTGATATACTACCATACTCATAAAGGATAGGGACAACTAATCCTGATTATAATCTTATAATAACTTTATTTAGATTTGATTTATTATTTTTATTTCATGTAAAATTATAATTTGCTATAACTAATTCCGACATAATTAATCCGAATATAACTTTATCCGTAAACCAAACTTCCCTAATATATAGTCTAAAAATAAAGCAACCAAACTCATCTCTCCCAATAGTAGTCAAACAAAAACTTTTTATCTCTTCCGTTTTCTTCTGCTGTCTGCTTCAACAAGTACGTAAATTCAATTTTGTGCCTTCTTCTCTTAAATTTTCATCTTTCTTCTCTTCCCTGTAATTTCACTACTTTAATTGAGCTAAGTTTAGCTGTTTTTTACCTTTAAAACGAGCTAAATTTCAGTTCTTTTGGAGTTTTTTGTGCTTTTTGATTGATCAATCAGGTTAGTGTTTTCTCTTTAGGCGGATCTGAAAAGAAGAAGTTAATGGATTATTTTGGAGTGCATACAGCTATTTTATCTGTAAAAGTTTGAATTTTTTCCTTTTTTTTTTAGTAATTGAAAGTTTTTTGAACCAGCTGCGAAAAGCTAGCTTCGTAACTGTTCAAGCCATGGATCTGGTTTTGTGTTTGTTGTAATAAAAGTGGCATTTCTCTTTTCGGGAATTGTGTTTCATTTTACTAGTGCTGCAATTTTACTATAAATTTTGAACTTTTTTCTTTGAAGCTTTGGATTGTTATTGATGTAATTGATTTCTGTTTGTTTTGTTGGTATGTCGTGTTGAATTTTGGAAATGGGTGTCTGGAATTTTGGTTTATTTCTCCTTCTTTTTGTTACAATGTTAGATGTATTGTTAGTAGTGATGAAATGTAGCTTATGAGCAGTAGGTTCAAAATTATGCTTGTTTGAGAATGTTTTTAGGGTTTGGTATAGAGGAAATAAACGCATTACTTCTTATTCAATGCGTTTTTGGGGTAGAATTCAGGAGCACCGAGGCGTTTATGGACGTTTTGCCATGTTTCATTGCAAAATTTGAAAAAATTAGTTTTTGTTTTCAAAAGTGAAATATGATATTTGAGATTGGAAGTTCAACTTTGGAAAAAGTGAAAAAATTTCATGGCCAAACGCCTTAGGTATCGTTATGTGCATTTCTGAACCAGCGCTAAATGGAACTAAATTTTGGTAATGAAGTGTTGTTAATATGTTGTTTTGTTATGTAACAGGATTGGCAGCAGAGTTCTTTTTTCTGTTGGTTGACTTGCCCTTCTTTCTGTTGAAACAAAAACACTGGTGTAATGACTTGTTTTGGTCTCTGCTTAGGAGGGAAGGCATCTCCCCCTCACAACCGTGTAGTTGAAATTGATGAAGGTTAAACAATTTAACTTTTTCTCAACTTTCACTTCTCTTTATGGCAATTGTTGCCAGCTTCTATGACAGTATAGCATACGTGAGCATGTTGTTACAATTAGGATTCTTTGTTCTTCTTAAGCATGGACGGACATTGCCTCTCCCATACACGATCTCTCAATAACAATTCAAGTTGTTGTGGTCTAGTGGTCAATGAAATGGGAGGAGAACCAAGAGGTCTCATGTTCAATTCTAGTTGAGGCCAAAAATCACTAGGTGCCACCATCTTCTTATCTGCCTCGTTGGTGGGAAGAGTTATCCAGTACCTGTGTTGGTGGGAGGTAACAGGTACTCGGTGGAATAATAGAGGTGCACGCAAGCTGGTTAGGATACCACCTTTTTAAAAATGATCCAAGTAGTTGCTATTAATCAAGACATGTTAAGGTTCCTCACTAGATTTAGAATTTTTGCAGAAATTTCAACCATTGAGAATGCAAGGGTGTACAGCTACCGGGAATTGCGTGCTGCAACCGAAGATTTTTGCCCTGTAAACAAAATAGGGAAAGGAGGGTTTGGTTCTGTTTACAAGGTATTTTGTTCTCTACAAAAATATTTTTCGATTATGCAATTCCATTCAATAAATAAGCTAACTTAAGTTTCTGTTGTTAGGGGAGGCTAAGAGATGGAAAAATGGCTGCTATTAAGGTACTTTCTGTTGAATCAAAACAAGGTGTAAAGGAGTTTTTGACAGAAATAAAGGTGATCTCAAATATAGAACATGAAAACCTGGTGAAGTTGTACGGTTGTTGTGCGGAAGGGGATCATAGAATATTGGTGTATAACTACCTGGAAAACAATAGTCTTTCCCAAACTCTGCTTGGTGAGTTGTGAAGTCCTTTGTCATTGTTATTTTCAACTATTCTTTGGTTTGTACTTGTGGCAATGTATACTTATGTTTGCTTACTCACAGGTGGTGCACATAGTAGCCTCCAGTTTAACTGGATAACACGAACTAAAATATGCATTGGTGTTGCACGAGGACTTGCATTCCTTCACGAAGAAGTCCAGCCTTATATAGTTCATAGAGACATTAAAGCAAGTAACATCCTTCTCGACAAAGACCTGACCCCAAAAATTTCAGATTTTGGTCTTGCTAAGCTTATTCCAGCTGATTTGACCCATGTTAGCACCCGTGTGGCAGGAACGCTGTAAGTTTACATATTCTTATGCTTTTCTTTTATCTTCTTAGACAAATTTCTCTAGGTGGATTATGGGTTATGAATTAAAATGAGTAAGCCATTCAGAAACAATCGAGAATGTTTTGGCTAATAATACCCAAAGAACAAGATGATGACTCATTGGCATCATCTTTTTCCTATTTATAGAGCTCCCATTTTTCCTGATCTAGCAATGTTGTAAAAGAAAATGTAGAAAGGCTATTGATAGTCTTGTGATACATTCAGCTAAAACTGGAAATAGTATATCATTATTTACTTGTTTATCATTGTGTATAAATTCTAACGTGCTTATTTATTTGTAGAGGTTATTTGGCCCCTGAATATGCAATGAGAGGGCAGTTGACACGGAAAGCAGATGTATACAGTTTTGGGATTCTCCTTTTGGAAATCGTTAGTGGAAGATGCAACACAAACAAGCGTTTACCTATTGAGGAACAATATCTTCTTGAACGGGTATGGAGTTGCTTTTAACATATTCTGTTTCTGTTGGATCCCGATTACCTACAGAACGAAAACATCTAAGAAGAACATAATTGTTTCTATACATTAATAAATATGAGGGATCTATGGCCATTGCATTCTCGACTGCTCATAGAACATGATGGGAAGATCAGCAGGGGTTGTTAAATTATTTGGTCATTTCTTTAAGAAAGTGTATTATCCTGACACTATGTTTGCATGGTTATGACATTCTTTTTATTGAGATAAATACAGTCCAGTGCCTTTGGGTGATCTAGTTTACAAACTAGCCTGCAAATGTATAGGTTTTGTATAGTTGGGTAGTGCCGGTAATTAAGTTTGGTCGACAAGACAAAAAATGAAAGAAGCCAATTCTTGTTTGCCCTCGTGCAGACAACATCCTTGAACCTAACCTTCTAAAATGGCAAGTAATGTAGTTGAAGCATCTTATATAGTCCCAAGCCCATCTAATCCATTGTTTGTATATTGTTTTTCTCAAGTGGGCTTATTAATATAATGTTAAAATCATAATTGCTTGCTCAAGAACAGAACAAAAAGAAAGTAGAAATTTTGACAGTTGATGGAGCAAACATTTATCCAACCATTGAAAATGGAATTCAGATAGAAATTAGTTATAGAGGAAGTTGTATTACATTCATAACTTGAAATGCAGGCATGGAGACTGTTCAAGAAGGGGGAGCTCATTCAATTGGTAGATGCATTATTGGGAGATGACTTCGATGTTGATGATGCTTGCAAATTCTTGAAGGTGTCTCTCTTATGCACCCAAGTCATGCCCAAAAGCCGACCATCCATGTCCACTGTGGTGAAATTGCTGACTGGTGAGATGCAAGTGGATGATGAAGAGATATCTGAGCCAGGCATGTTATCAGATCTAGTGAGTCTCAGGAATCAGAAGAATACATCATCAGGCTCGCTATCTACTGGCTCGGGAAAACAAGTTGACTCTTCTTCATCTGTGAACACAACAGTGACACATGGAACAATGACTTTTACGACAATAGATGACCGTAAAAGCTGAGTTAAACTCATCATGGCAAATCACATTTCCTTGACTATCTTCCTTATATCTGCTGAGTTTATTACTTTTTAGGATTTTGCTCCATAGCGTGTGGAATTAGAAGCTTTTTCACTTCATTTATATTCTAAGCTGTACATATGACCTGGAATTTGTATAATTAGATTAGGTATTCATTGAGACTATTTCCTTTTTCTTTCTATTTAAGTACATGTCGCAATTGTACCACGAGAGAATTTATCTTGGAAATGCAATCATTTGTAACTTGTAAGCATAAAGCTTCCATGGAACTTCCAGTATTAGTGTACAAGTACAGAACAAATGCCTTGAGCAATTTCTCCTTGCACATCATTTATTATCTTGCCATACTATTCACATGGTCACCAGCATCATTTATTATCTTACAATAGTATTCACATGGTCACCAGCAGTACACACTAAACTATACCTATGCCTGAAGGCTATGTTGCTCGGATTCTTCAAAAGTGGTGCTGCACCTGTGTTGGACTGTACTATTGTGGAGGATCCGACAATATTTTTGAAGAGTCTTAGCAAACATAGCCTGAAGGACATAAGATGACATGGATAGTGAATGACAAAGAAATGAGTCTCCTTATGCTGTTGGTTTGCTCCTGGACCAAAGTTTATAGGACCTAATCCTTACAGAATTATAACAGTTGGAAACTTTTATTTCATATGAACTCAGAACATGAAAAATGAATATTCACCTCAATGACTAATACATCTTCTTCAGTGTAAACTACATGTACTTGTCCAATCAATTTAATCATCAGAAAACGAACAAATGAAAACTGTAAAAATACAAAAGAATGAAAAACCTAGTTTCTGGTTCTGTAACATCTGCACCATAAAATTAGATAACAGAGAACTCTGTAACCCAAGATGAAACTCAGCATCACTGCTAAGTTGGTCCATTTCAGTGATTCTTTGAGGTCTTGCTGTTTCAAGAAGTCAATCGCGAACAACTTGCACTCTCCTCTTTCACTTTCTAAACATCTTTTCCCTCCCTTGCCTCCATACTCATTTATCAAGAAGCACTCGAACGGGTACTTAAACAGACTTAGGTAGTGCATGAAGATCCAGTAACTAGGTATCTTCTCTTTTGAAAGGAAATAGCCTGAGAACAGAAAGAAAGACCCCATCAAGCCAGCTATAATAGATGTTCCCATGATGAAGGTTGGGACAAGTGCGCTGAAACATGCAGTGAAAGAATTTGACATTAAGAGAACTATCCAGACCACCATAGCAAAGTAGAGGAACCCATCCATGCTTCCCCTCAGACCAACGAGCCAGTAAACCGGGACACTGTAGAGAAGCCCAACCATTAAGAGGAATGGAAGAAAGACAATTGTGTTTGCCACAACATAAGAGGATACTCTGTATGCTCCTCTTGAAGTCTCCCTCATAAAGATTGTTCTCTCTTGTAAGAAAATGGGTAAACCTTCTGTCATGGTGGACAGCAAGAATGTTAGGCTGAACGCGAAGAATCCTAGTCTTGTTTGTAAAGCAACCTGCCCTAGATTGTTGTCAGCATTCATGAATATTGATCCCAGTATAAAGCCTGCTACCAATGCTTGTATTATTCTGGTTGCAAAAAGTTGCTTGGTTCTGAATATGTTCTTGCAAAATCTTCCTCCTAGTATTGAAATCTCCTCAACGTAGGAATTTGCGTAGGAAGGACACTTATCTACCATATCATTGTGGTTGGAAACTGTAAATCCCTCATCATCTTTCCTTAGACTTTCCTTCTTTTCGCCATGATCCTTGATATGGAAATGGACATTGGGAGTTTCTGAAGTATGAATGACAATGCTGCCTGTGACATCAATAGCAAATTCAAGCACATTGATGTGGGGTGGAATCTGTAGATCGGAAAACTTGATCCTCTCTTCGAGATACTCCAACGAACCATTGTGAAGTACACCCCCATTCGAGAGCAAAACAAGTCGATCAAACAGTTCAAGAATCCGAAAACCAGGTTGATGGATAGTCAAGACAATTGTCTTGCCTTGATGAGCTACCATCACTTGAAGAAGTGATATGACATGAAGTGCTGATGCTGAATCCAGCCCAGAAGTTGGCTCATCAATGAGAATCACAGCAGGATCATGTACTAACTCAACTCCAATCGACACCCTACGCCTTTCACCACCCGAAATTCCCCTGTTTGATCCTCCCCCAACTCTTGCACCAGTAACCTGTTCCAAACCAAGCTCCTTGATCAACACTCCAACTCTATTTGCAGCCTCTTTTTTCCCACCTTGTAGCCTCAGAAGAGCACTATACATGAGTGTTTCTTCAACTGTGAGCAGAGGAAACAGGGCATCTTCTTGTGTCACATAACCAGATAATCTCCGAAAACACTTGGTATTCACAGGATGGCCATTAACTAGTATCTCTCCAGTAACTTTTGTTGGTGATATTTTCCCAGCAAGAATCTCTAGCAGTGTTGTTTTTCCTGCCCCACTAGGACCAGCAATAGCTGTAATCTCTCCTGGCCTTGCTTCACAATTTACATCCTTTATGATGAACTTCTGAGGTCTCTTAGGATTCTTGCAGCAAAAAATCCAACTCAACTCATCATATAAACTAGGAAGTGCATAAGAAAGATTTTTTGTTTCTATAGTATAAGAACCTTTCTTCTTGCCACCAGAATCCGGTGTCGTGACCGGAAGTTCCATTGTAGAATGAGATGAAAAGAGGGTAGAGAATCAAAATCTAGAGAGGGAGGTGAGAAGATGAGCTAACACACCAACCATAATAGTCCCTTTGTGTAATATTTGTATGGGAAGAAAATAAAGTTGTTAAGTGTTTAAAAGGAGCTTTCTTGAACTTCTTGACTTTCCCAAAAACTTGTTTGTTGTTGTTGTTGATTATTAGAAGTAAAATGAAGTTTTTTTTTGGTGAATTGAAGCTAATGTGTTTGAAGCATAAAGGAGAAAAAGGAGGTTTCTTCTTTGTGATTAGTCTTGCAGGTAAACTGTATTGTTGACCATGCAGCCTCTTTTCTTGATTGCATAACTAGTCTTTCTTTCTTCTCTACCTGCCACCTCTATTCTTTCTACTTGTCTCCATTCTACTCCTTTCGTCTCATTCTATGTGACATCGTTTAGCTTTGCACAGTGGGTAAGAAGAAAAAAAAAGACTTTTTTAAATGATCGCGGTGTTCGGGTCTGGGTGAGCTTTCACGCATCTCAATTAGTTCCTTTTAAAACTTGTGGTCTAAAACAATCCTTAGATAAAAAAGAGAATTTTAAAGTTAAATTATTTCTAATTATAGTAAGGTGATACTCCCTCTGTCCACTATTAATTGTCATACTTTCCATTTTTAGAGACAAACTATAAAAACTTTGACTAACATTTTAGGATATATTTTTTCATTGTATTGATATGTAAAAAATTGCAATGTATAGTATTTTTCGTATAGTTTTTGAATATCTAAATTTTTTATTTAAAAAATCAAATTAATGTAATCTAATTTAACTTTGAAAATAAGTCAAATTGACTTTTGAAAAGCTCAATATGACAAATAAAAATGGATGGAGGGAGTATTTTTTTTGGAATGGACTAAAAAAAAGGTGTCGTATAAAATGGGACGAAGGGAATAATATTTTTTTCTTCCTTTTGAATTTTCTTTTTGACACTTAAATCCATTTACAATCACACAATTGTTTAGGAATTATTAAATCAAAATATCTGCTCCCTAGTAAGGAAATTGTGTCATGCAATAGCTATGTTGTTTAAACTCTTCACTAATAATGATGATTAATTAATACGTATCGGATCCTATAGTTTTATAAAGTTCGAGCAACATTCGTTGTGTATTAAAATCTTATATGCACATAACGTAATTAATACATGACACATGTAGTTAATACATTCTTAACACGAAATTATAGATAATTAATACATATTTTCATTTTATTTTATAAGTTAACAATGATAAATTAATATAGTTTGGTGTAACTATGGGTGAAAATTAATTAGTATAGTTTGGTGTCTCTTCATCCATCAATATTTAATAATTAATAAAAACATAAAAGAAAGGTGTATTCAAATTATTAAAATAATCATACCATATTCTTGGTACAACTTAAATGAATATTTTGCTAATATGAGTTTGCTTTGTTTAGTTAATCTTAATATAATTCCATAATGATTAATCGTTAGTCCTAATATGAAATTTGTCCATAAATATCTTATGATAATTTGTTAGAGGGGAGAAGAAAAAAAAATAAATAAAAATGCATTCCTAAATTAGGTCTACATATTTTCCACACGCTTTAGCAATAATAGCATAACATAAACAGTAAATAAAACGTCATAATCCAAACCAACTCTCATGGATTGTTCCAAGCAAAATAATGACGTGTCCAAGCAAGCCATCCCTCTAGTAAACAATTTATTTTTCTTAATTAATCGCGATGGTACGTGAACTAGCTTGCACGTACCTCGATTATTTCATCGATATCTGTTGTCACTTGTCATGTATTTAACCAACATGAATATCGGACAATTCTCTCTACCAATAAAGGTAACGTTGTAAGTCTACTGTGTTCGACAAAAGGAGTAGTTTTGGCCTAGAACCATAAGTTTGTATTAAAAGATTTACTTAATATTTATAAGTAATTTAGTCATAACACATTAATTTGTCATTTCTAGAATCAAGAACTCATAAATTCAAAATCGTAACATTGCTATAATCCATCAAAACTTTAACAAATATAAAACAATTATCACCCACATAAATTGTTAATTTTTTTTTTATCTCCGCTAGAATTTGAAATGATTCTCTCCACCTCATTGACCATGACAATAAACAAGTATTAGATAAAAGATGTTGTACTTGTCTTGAATTTGGAAGAAACAAAGTAATAGTAATGCAGATATTATTCTTCTGCACTTTTTTTAGGTAGAGAGTAGTAATAAAAAAAAAGTCACAACTTGGACTTATAGGGTTCAATAATATTTTTCAATAGTTAGGTCTTGACAAGTATTAGTGGATAAATAGTAATCAAATCTAGGCTCACATATGTGCTTTGTTAAGGGAAGGGCATAGATAGTTAGAAACAATGGCGGAGCTAGAATTTTTAATAAAGGGCTTCAAAATTTGAAGAATTAAACACACGAACTAATCGAAGGGGGTGCGACATCTATTATATATACATAAAAATAATAATTTTAATCATATATAAATAGTGATGTTTTCCGCTGAAGGAGATTCGGAGGAACCCCCTAACAGAAGGCTAGCTCCGCCCCTGGTTAGATACATATGAATATCAAAACCATGGAGGGACCCGCACCTAAAGATCTGACTTAGTGATTAATAAAGTGATTGAGAATCATAAGATTTTAAGTTCAATTCTCAACAAAGACATTAAATGCCACTAGGGAAATCTATCCTAGCCCGAACACCACGGTTATTTAAACAAAAAAACCTCTATATAGCCCAATGATTAAGGTCAAAATGACTTGAAAATATCAGAAACTAGATTATTATTATTATTGGGTATTAATATAAGAAAATATCAGTTATTATACTATAATACATTTATATTAGTTGTTGAATCGTTGTAACTTATGAGTAACTTCTCAAAAAGTCATACCAAGGAACTAAGAAGAATTTTTTATTTGGTTGATTATATATGTGGTATAGCTAGTTTTAGTTTTAAAATCTTTCATAAATTACTACTTATAATATTTATTTAGTTGGTCGAATAAGAAAAAATAATTATTGCATAGTTTACTGCAGTGCTTAATTGACGGTATCAAATAACACTCACATTGAGTTACGAAGGATTTATGTATTATTTATACGCGATAAAATATGGAATAAGAATATAGGTATCACTTATTAGCAATACAAGAATTAGAGTATTTAAGAGAAAATTGTGAGTAAATCTCATCTTTATAGTATTAATAATAATTCCTTTATTGTGTTAATCGCCGCATAACACTTCATTTATCTACACTACATATAACAATTTGTTATTTATTAATTAATCACCATATTGCTCGTCAAATTGCTGGATCATTAATTCATAACGTCTAAATTTTGAATTTGTCGTTGTAGTTTTATCATCTCGTTATGCAATATAGTGAACGCGAAATTGATCATTTTTCATTTGTTTGCTTTTTTCTATCATATGCAAATCCTATTTACTGCTATGTTGACTGCTTAGGCCTACAGTCTACTTCTGTAAGTTTTCCATTTTTGTTACCAAATTTAACCTTGCAGTTATGTAGAAAGCAATAATTATTACTTTCTCCGGTTTATACTATATTATATGGACGATGTTTTACATAATTAAGAAGACATTAATATTTTCTTTCTATTTTACGTTTATTTAAATAAGTTAATCTTACGTAATGAAGAAATCATATTAAATAGACACTACTTAATCAAGCATAATTTTGTGGAAATATTTTTTTTACTTTCTAGAGATAGAATAATTTTTTTAAGAGATGTACTCAAGCTAAAAATATTATGTAATATTGAGTAGAGAAAAGTAGTTACTTTTAAAACACTATCATATAAAATGAAACATACTTATAGAGGCAATATAAATAATTTTAGAATATGAGGTTTTAAATCGTTTTTGCTTATATCCAACAAATTACAAGCAAAAAAAGAAAGTACTACACACATAACACTTTTTACAATAACATTTATGAACTAAATTTAATTCCATTAATTTTGCAGAATCTTTTTCTGAAAATTTGCATCAAATATATATATTGAGCTACTGAATGTGCAAGGAAAGGCAAGTAAAATTGCCCCTTCTGAAATCCCATAAATGCATGAAAAGAACCAAAAAAATAAAATAAGTTCTAAAAATATTTATTGTCACTATTGCTTGATTAATGTGTTACGAGGATTTATCATAAATTGACAACTTTACATTCGTTATCAGTCTATCATAATTCTTTTCTTTTATTTAGGCTTGAAATCGATAGTGTGAGCAAAACTCATTTATCAGAGTTTTATATGCTAATAGAAATATACTATAGTGAACTTCTAACTAGTACGTTTCGTTTCTTATTTTTGAATTTGGTCTAACATTGACTCAAGATGAAGCGACATATTCACTATTTATTCTTATAATCAATCCCAACTGGCTTGAGATTGAAACGTAATTGTTATTGTTGTTACTTTATAATTTAATCAAAATTAAGTTTTTCTTGGAATGCTAATCTGGATGATCTTTTAGGATTTGACAATGCACAGCTTAGCAACCCTAAAAACTGATAAGTATTCATCAGCTTTTCGATTATATGTAAAATCAATTGCTTTTCTAGTTAATATGATTAATTATATTCTGCAACGTTGACTGCCTAGACCTGCAATTGATATATGATATCCCATCAACATACCAAATAGGGCTGGCAGTGGAATGGTTATGAATTATGATCTTCCGCCTTTAATTAGGTGTTTCGGATTTGAGTCTTTGAAATAATTTTTTTTTGTTGGGATCAAATCCCTAGAAATAAGTTTTACACTTTGCGAATTTAAATATTGTAGACTCTAATATGGATATTGGATACTGGATGAAAAAAATAAATATCCCACCAACGTACCAAACAGGGGTCGTATGGTGGGATGGTTAGGATCCTCCGTCTTTATCAAATGTTTCAAATTTAAGACCTTGAAAATAGAAAAAAATCTTGTTGGGAGCCCCGAATCTTGCAATGCGCAAGTACAAATTTAGTCTACACCAATGTGGATATCGAACATAGGATGAAAAATCAAAAAAGAAATATACCACCAACGTACCCAATAGAGGTTGCAGTGAGATGGTTGGAATATTCTATCTTAATCAGATGTTTTATATTCAAGCCCTTACAAATGGAAAAATCTTATTGTGAACGCTTGCGTTAGAAATGAATCTGCATGAATAAAAACTTAGTCGTCCCCAATACAGCTATCGAAAACCACAAAAAAAAATCCCATCAACATCAGATAAACATTGACATTTAATTCAGTCCTCTTTAAAAACCTTGTTGAAACAACAGAGAAAAATACTCCTAAGAACCAAATCATCTATCTCTCTTCATTAGTACTTCCTTTTTGACTTTGTAAAAATGAGTCAAAATCTTAAATTTGTTTTCACTTCAAAACTCAAAGATCTTTCAAGAATATTTTTCCTTAAATGTTTGCATTTCCTAAGTGCATTAGAAATATGGCTAAATTTTCATTTGAACAAAAAAAATGAGCAAAAAATGAGCCTACAAAAGATAAATCAACCTCTTTCTCATGACCAAATCAACAAAATTGTTGAAGGCATATCTGTTTTAGTCCCCGAGGTACTACAAAATGTACTTTCGGAGACTAAAACTATGTCATCCCACGATGAATTTACTCATCGTAAACTCTTCATTGGATGTCTCGGGTTTCAAACTACGTCTAAGACTCTCTATCGAATTTTCTCTCCCTATGGAGAAATCGAAGAGGCTTTCGTGGCTATAGATAAATCAGGTGTAAGCAAAGAGTATGGTTTTATAAATTTCAAAAATGTAAAAAGCGCGCTAATGGCATTGAAAGAGCCATATAAAATGATTGATGGTAAAATGACCGTTACAAAAGTTGCTAAATCGAGAACTAGAGTCGTAGAGGACGAGTCTCTGTGTACTATTTACGTGTCCAACGTGCCACATGACATGTTTTCAGGTAAATTGTTGGAGTATTTCTCGTCTTATGGTGTGATAGAAAAGGGTCCATTTGGTTTCGATAAGGAAACATGAAAATCAAGAGGGTACGCGATTTTCGTGTACAAAACAATTGAAGGTGCAAAATCAGCAATTTATGAACCTAATAAGTGTGCTGATGGATACTATTTGACTTGTAAATTGGCCATTCCGAGGACAATGATGAAAAAATCGCGGGTTGGTCCTAATTTAAATCTCAATTTTGGACCCGATTTTCAAGTCCGTTACAATAATGCAAGATCAAGGTTCGATGATTGTGGCTCGAGGCCTGAAGTGTCACAAGTTGGTACTCAGTATGAATCTTATCAGGGCAATAGGCAAATGTATGGACATAAATGTGATTGTGGGCTGGGCGTCAATCACTTGGGCTCTGGGCTTTTTTCTAATATGGGCTATGCAGATTATAACCTTTGGGCCTCAGAATTCCCAAGGCCCAAGCCATTATGGTTTTGATTGTTTATGTATTTTTATTCTTAAGATTTTGCTAGCTAGATATGAATGAAGTAGGTTTATTTAATTAGAGTGTACTAGCTAGGTAGTTCCTTTTTGAAAGTTCGGAAAGAAACTTGGTTATGAAGATTTATTAATGTTTTTCATTAGCATCTTGTTGCTCCATATTTCCACCCTCTCAAAATACTTACTCTCTCTGTCCCAATTTTTCCAATTTATGTGACTTACTTTTCTTTTTAGTCAGTCCCAAAAAGAATGACACATTTCTATATTAAGTAACGATTTAACTATAAAATGTCTATTTTACCCTTAATGAAATGATTTACAGCCACACAAATTTCTATCATTCATTTTGGACCACATGTTTTAAAAGTCTTACTTACTTTCTTAAACTCCGTACTGAGTCAAACTACCTCACATAAAATGGGACAAAGAGAGTATCACTTTTCGCTTCACAAAAGTCAAACAATAATGATAACATATTTAGTGTAATCATATAAGTGAGGACTACGGAAGGTAAAATATTTGCCTAGACCGAACCTCTACCTTTGTGAGGTGGAGAGAATGTTTCTGATAGACAACAACATAGAAATTACACAAAGCAAATGAGCCGATTTGACTGATTTAAGATTTTAAAATTAAAATTTAGATATTTGAGAAGTATTATGTTCTTCTAAAAAAATGCATCCTACAAATTCATGTAGTTTGATGAAATATGAAGAGTGACAAAAAATTTCAGATAGAGGGAATATTACTTAATTGTTTCCACGTTCAAGTTATGTAAATTGGCAGTACATAGATTTTTGACAAATCACATCATCACTTTCATTTAGCTTTTAATAACATGTATAGTTTATACTAACGAGCCTTTTTGTAAACATGAAAAATAGAGTAATAACCTGCTAAAGCTAAGTTAAATCGAACTAATAGTGTAAAGAATTATCTACACTATATATATAACTTAAAAATCAATTTATTTAAATCTCAATTTTGGATCCGATTTTCAAGTCCGTTACAATAATGCAAGATCAAGGTTCAATGGTTGTGGCTTGAGGCCTGAAGTGTCACAAGTTGGTACTCAGTATGAATCTTATCAGGGCAATGGGCAAATGTATGGACATAAATGTGATTGTGGGCTGGGCCTCAATCACATGGGCTCTGGGCTTTGTTCTAATATGGGATATGCAGATTATAACCTTTGGGCCTCAGAATTTCCAAGGCCCAAACCATTCTGGTATTGATGGTCCATCAAGAAGACTGTTTTAATTTGCTCACATTTTGCTAGCTAGTAGATATGAGATGAAATAGTTTTATTTAACTAAAGTGTACTAGCTTGGCTAGGTAGTTTCCTTTTTGAAAGTTGAGAAGAATCTTGATTGTGAAGATTTATTAATGTTTTTCATTAGCATCTTGTTGCTTCATATTCCCTATCGTCTCAAAATACTCGTCACTTTTCACTTCACAAGAGTCAAACAACAACGATAACATATCTAATGTAAGGTAAAATGTTTGCCTAGACCAAACTCTACCTTTGTGAGGTGGAGAGAATGTTTCTGATAGACAACAACACAGTGATTGTACAAAGCAGATGAGTCGATTTGACTGATTTAAGATTTTAAAATTAAAATTTAGATATTTGAAAATTATTATGAAAAATTATTATGTTCTTCTAAAAAAATACATCCAACAAATTCATGTAGTTTGATGAAATACGAAGAGTGACAAAAGATTTTAGATAGAGGGAATATTACTTAATTTTTTCCACGTTTAAGTTATGTAAATTGTTAGTACATAAATTTTTGACAAATCACATCATCACGTTCATTTGACTTTTAATAATATGTGTAGATTATACTAACAAGCCTTCTTGTAAACATGAAAAATAGAGTAATAACCTGCTATAGCTAGTTAAATCGAACTAATAGTGTAAAGAATTATCTACACTATATATATAACTTAAAAATCAATTTATTTATTTATTGGTACAAGTATTAGGGTCTGGATGAAAAAAGTGATATTGATGTATCAAGTCACCAGAGGGTGAAAAGGACCAAACATGTCGAATCTGTCACTTTTGAAGGATATAATTGCTAAATTTGGTCACATCAAGGGCTCATTAGTAGTTATGGTGAAGTAGGAGAAATAAACCAAAAAAAAAAAAAGAGTTAGAAAAGCTATTCCAATTAGATAAAGGGACAATGTTGACTCTAAGAAAGGTATATAACATCAAAAGTGAGATTTTTTTTTAAAAGTCTGATGTTCGATGATGCTAGGTCTCGGAATAAGTCTGATCTTTAATGATACTAAAATATAGAAAGATGATTTCATTTGTTGTCTATTTTTTATATTTTCTTATGTTGATACTTATTTTGTTATATAGATTATTTTTATATCATTTATATATATCTGAAAGACTTTATTCATACGTTCAATCACACCAATAAATAAACATTTGTTTCATTCTTAAGCAAATGGACATTAATGTTGACATGGTTGTAACTCAATAATCACATGTTTTTGTTTTATTAAAAAAGTTTATCTACTAATTGTAGGTCAAGTTTATCGATACACAAGTGCACACGTTCACACTCATTGATATTGACTAACGACTTCTAACAACTTTTTTTTCTTGGGGTTCACTAATCAGTTTGAAATTTAACTAATTCAAATTTATTTTGAAAAGTTTTTAATATAGGGTAAAGTATTTCTTATTAAAGTAATTACATGTCTTGAATTTAAATTCGAGATCTTTAATTAAAAATGAAAAAGTATTTATAATTTACGACAATTATTTTTCTTTTCAGCTAGAGATAGTACTTAAGCATTATCTCGCTTATTCTTCTATAATGTTACTTGTGCTATTAATCATAATATTACTCTTATAGTATATTGTTCTTTGAGTTCGGTTATTATTTGAGATTTTCTTACACTTTAATTATAATTATATCTTGTTATGACTATTGTTTAGAATGATTTATAGGGATTATTGCATATCATATTTGGCCATGATTGCCTCTATATTTGTTATTTTTTTATCTACTATATTGCTTTGGATTGTTCTTTCTTGAGTTGAGGTTTTATTGGAAACAACATCTTCACTATACACTATTCTTTTCAAACCCTACTTTGTGTGATTATATTGGGTACATTATTATTGTTAATGAAGATATATGAAAGTTTTGAAAATCCCGCGTGAAAAATGTTAAAACATATCTTATCTAATCTCCTAACATATTACCAATAAATTGTAATCTATCATTCGAAATTATTGTACTACTTTTTAAATTTAAGAAAACGTAGCAATGAAATTTCCACAAATAATTAATTAGAGGGCGATTTTATAATTATCAATACAGAAGAGAATAACAATTTTGCACCTAAATAAAGGTTGAGAATGGATTCAAAAAATTACTTGCACACAATATGTATATGGTATATCAAATAAAAAGATGCACAATACAATATATTTATTTATAAATAAACTTTTTATACTTAATCATTGTTACTTCCATATGTATCTCGATTTATTTCAAAATAGGAATGAGCTAATGAGTGGTCCAAAAAGTCAACAGATATTGAATACCTACTTATAATACAATAGTTATAAACAAAACAAAAAGTGAACTTCCTATTAACATTAGGAAATTGCTTGGAAATTTTCATTTACTCCATAAGAACACAAAACTCCAACAAATTTTTCTGAAATTTCCTGGGAATCGTTAAGAATATATATAGCGAAATTCTTGTACAACTCAAAACCCCTTTTCCTAATTCATTAGTTTCTTCAATAGTATGGATGCCAAAATTAAAAAAAGAGCATTATGTTTATTTAATTTCTCATAAATTCTAAAAAAAACCCTATTATAATTGATTATAATTTAATAATTAATTTTTTTTAATTAACAATATAACATTTTTTGTAATATATTGTAAGACAAGAATAAACATATATAAATTATTGTACGTTACATAACAAGACAAATATTTAAATTTCTCTTATTGATTAGTTTTGAAAACTTTTTTAATAAAATCAATTGTTACACAAATCGTAAAAATTATCATAAAAGTTTTTAAATATAAAATTAAGACTTCACTTCATTGAATATGTTAGTTAAAGCATCATTTTTTTCACTTATATAATATTTCGTAATATTTTTTAATTACAAAATCAATATTATAGTAATTGTTACCTTTTAGAAGAAGTTTAAAGTTAAGAACGCATCTTTTTAATTTTTAATTATTTAATAATCTAATTAGTTTGAGCTTGAAATGTGTAGTTGAACATCTCAAAGAATTAAAGACAATCTTACAAGGTCAGTATTAAAACATGGTTGATTCAAATTAGAGTGAATTAGATAAATTAAGAAATAAAAAGTAACTATAGATTTAATTGTCTACTATGTTTAATTATATATAATCACAACAATAATGAAATTTCAATGTGCATAATTAGTAAGAGATTAGCAACAAACTATTGAGAAAAAATTAATTAATAGTAAAAATAAATACATTTTTTTTTATATTCTACTTAGGTGTCGTTTGGTAGGGAGTATTGGGAGAAATTGGGATCGTATTACGTATAGTATTATTTACCACTATGCTTGATAGGAATTTTTGGCCTATGTATGACTAATACATGTATTAGTTATATATACCCTACAAGGTATTAGAGATTGTATAACTAATACTTTTCATTTGATGGTATTAATACCACGTGATTAATCTATATAAAGATAAAAATACCCCTCAAATCTTTTTGAATATTTTATTTATTTTCTTGATTTTGTGTTTTATATTTGTACCACTAAATTTATTTATATAAATTAGCTTACAAGTTTTATTATTTAGAAAAATTTGTTTGTTGATAGATAAATCCAACACAAATCAATACAATATTTGAAATGCGAGTTGTTTAACATTTACTAATTGAAAATGTAAATATATCACCGCTTGACATTTGTGATCTTAATTGAATGTATTATTTGTTGATATATATATATATATATATATATATATATATATATATATATATAAATAAATTATTTTCTAATTATTTGTACTTTGAACAATTTATAAAGTTGCATTCATAATAAAACTACAAGTTGCAATTGTTATGTGTAAACGTAGATGGTTTATTCGATTTTATTATCGTTTACCGTCTTTTCGATTTTAAAAGTAGATGGTCTATTTTTTTTCATTGAAAATTGATATTTTGTTAGTGATCAATTTATTAAGATGACAATTACTTACCCTCAAATAATTGAAGTAAGAAATAACAACTATCAAAATTATTCTTAAAGAAAATAACAACCATCCCAATAAAAATTCAAACTCAATTACTAATCTGTGAATTACTAATTCGTGCGCGGCGACTTAGCCAACGACACGTGTCCTTGGGGGCCAAAGGCCCCTACTGCGGGTTGGCAAGTGGACGGCAGGCGCATGCACCAAAAAATCCATGGATTAATAGCACACGAAAATCGGCAAAATGAGGGTTTACCTGCTCTGGAGCTCGTTTTACCTTAAAAATGGGCCGTTTTGGCCGTGATGGTCAACTGGCTCTATAGTTAAGGTCTTAACGAACGTCCACGAAAAATTACGATAAAAATGAGATCGTAATTTTGGTTCACCAAAAAATCCGTGAATTATAGCACACAAAAATCGAAAAAATGTGGGATTTAAGGTTGAGAAATAAGGAAGTTATTTCAGTAAAAATTTTGTGGAAGAGTCAATCCATAGAGGAGCAGAAGGAGCCATGATGGTATCCTCACCTCTTTCCTTCCGATTCGATTTCATCTGTTATTAATTAGTGTAGCAAAAGTATTTTGTTAATACGGTGCTTGTCACCATTAATAATATTTTTCTTTTTATATGTATGTATCTCCTGCATCTTTTCTGCTCAGTGCTTTTGGTTCTTCGTTTAATATTTGCCTCTTTATGTCTTCTTTGTGCATCTTCGGTATGTTTTCGTATTTGAGTCAACTGAATTTGGGGTTTTCTTTTGGTTCTTTGAGAAGCCCTTATTTTTTGGGGCCTAAAGCCCTTGTAGAGGATATGGGTAATTTTTTTTCTTTTGTTTGTTTGGGTGGTACAGAATTAAAGTTGAGAACTTGTGATAGTTTAGTTCTTTTTTTGGGAATTTTCAGATGATGAAGTTGACTGATTTCTACTGTTATTTAGTTCATTAAGCTGATGATCATTGGTTATTGATGTGTGATTATGTTTTTTCCTTGGCTTTGATGTTTTGTTTACATATGATACTGTGTTCCTGTAAAGATAGGATCTTTCTACCTTTACGGTAGGGGTAAGGTCCGTGTATACACTCTACCCTCTCCAGACTCCACACGATTAAAGTGGTTATGTTGCTGTTGTTGAAAAGATTGAATCTTTGTTCATATTGTTCCTTTCTTGTTATTTCAAGAGCTTGATCATTACAAATGCTTACACCCCAAACTCGTAATCAATTCATCCCTTAATAGTGTGTAGTATGTGTTCTTATTAGTTTGATATTGTGCCATTGAATTGCACGATATTAATTTGATTTTTAATGGTATAGTGTACCCCTTTGTGCTTGAAATCTCTATGTACTCTATCTGATACTTTTTTCTTAGTGTATACTGTAGTAGAGGATATGGGTAATTTTTTTCTTTTGTTAGGTTAGTATGGAAATTTAAGTGGAGACCTTGTGATAGTTTAGTTCTTTTTTTTGGGAATTATCAGATGATGATGTTGACTGGCTTCTACTGTAATTTAGTTCATTAAGGTGATGATCATTGGTTTTTGATGTGTGATTATGTTTTTTCGTTGGCTTTGATGTCTTGTTTTACATAAGATTTTGTGTTCCTTAAAAGATGGAATCTTTCTACCTCTAAGGTAGGGGTAACGTCTGCATACAATCTATCCTCTCTAGACTCCAATTTACGGGACTACAATGATTATTTTGTTGTTGTTGAAAAGATTGAATCTTTGTTCATATTGCCCCTTTGTTGTAATTGTAAGAGCTTGATCATGACAAATGCTTTGCTGTCCACTTTGCTTCTTAAGTTTGTATGGACTAGTTCTTTTTTTTTTTCCTACTCAAACACCCCAAACTTGTAATCTATTCATCCCTTAATAGTGTGTAGTATTTGTTCTTATTAGTTTGATATTTGGCCATCGACTTGCGAGATATTAATTCAATTTTTAGTAGTGTGGTGTACCCCTTTTGTACTTGAAATCTCTCTGTACTCTATCTGCTAATGGTATTATAGATTGGTTACTTGTTAAGTGGTTTCTAATTGATAAGTCTGAGAAGTTTCCAGCTTTCTGTTGTACTTAGATACCAAGGTAGTCGATATTGATTTGTCTTGTGTTGCAAAGAAATTTCCCGTAAGGATTTTAAGATGATACCATAACTTCTAAAATTATGTCTGTAACTTTTGCCTGGTGAAGATTTTTGAGCAAGCTGAATTAAGCTGCATTGGGTTTGCTCAGTGATGTGCTTGGCTGCCTAGAATTATGTCTCCTGAGTTATGTGTCAAAATGCTTAATCATGATGTTTATGCAGATCATTGCTTTTGGCAGGTGACACTACTATTTTGGATTAGGTCATTGCCTAGTCTTTAAATGATCGTGAAGTATGATCAGCATATAGTCTCCTAATTGATTCATAGATTGCACTAATGGAGAAAAGCAGAAGCAAAAGTTGGGTTGGGAACATTTACCACAAGTTTGAGGCTGTGTGTCAGGAGGTTGATGAATTTGTAACTAAGGTATGTAAATGTGATCCTTTTTGGCCATTTACTACTTCCAATACTTCGGTATATCTGCTTTCTCTCTGGTTATTTTGTTTCCTTGGAATCTATATGTTTATAGTGTGTTGGAATGGACAGAACTTTGTAACTATCTTACGAGTAGTTCGGATTTTAATTTGACTTACTTCTTAAATATTAGGACACAGTTAAGTATGTTGAGAATCAGGTGCAAACTGTTGGTGCAAACATGAAAAAATTTTACTCTGGTGTGGTGCCAGATTTTCTTATCCCAGTGGATAGTAGTGTAAAAAAAGAAGCACAAGCTGTCAATGAGAAGCCAAAGCACGCCGTTGGCACTCATACTAGTTCAGTGGCCAACACTACGCAGAACCCTATCCAAGAGAAATCATGTCAGAATCAGAATTCCCTTGAAAGTCATGGTGCTTCAACTTCAACTGAACTTGATGGTGTGGTAGCTTCTGAAGAAGCAGAAATTGATGTTTCTGTAGGAAATGAATGTGCCACTGCGATTTGTAAGAACTCATGTAAGTTTCTTAAAGAGAATAAAACAAGGGAGGAAGCACTGGTAGTTGACGAACCAAGTACTTCAGAAGACAGAGTTTCATCTGAATCCTGTTCTGACAAAGATTCAAATGATACCATGTGCTATAGCTTTCCAGATGATGATAAGTGTTTTTCTGATGTATCGAGCTCTCAGAGTATACTACAAGATGATATGGTCGGGGAGGAACAACCACTGGCTAAGGGATCAAGTTCATTTTTGGATATTTTGTCTTTATCACAACTCACGGCGTCTATGAATGAAAAAATGTTTGATAGTTCTCCTGATGCTATCAACTGTATTTCTAATGTACCAAGTAGTCAAATGGTTTTGCAACAGAACATCACTAGGGAGGTGGAACCAGTCGCTGATCAATCAAATTCTTTTGGAGAGATGGCTCTATCAAAGTCATTACCATTTTCAATGGGGGAAAGTCGAGGAAATTCCACCATGACTAAGTTACGGCATCCAACTTCAAATTATGATACAGAACTTAGGACCTTCCCAGAGGATGAAAGCATTTCCAATGCTTCAATAACTCCGACGAACTTGCAAGACAATATAACCAGTGAGGATCAACTTGCATCCAAGGAATCAAGTTCTGTCGAAGATAAAACTTTGCCACAAACCCCAGCATTTGCATCTGTTATACCTCCTTCACGAAATGATGCAGGATTTGGGGTGTCCACTACCGTGAATAAGAGTTTTTTGGGTGATGTTACTTTTGTATTTGAAGAGTCTAGTACGACCTTGGCATTAAAAGATGCTCCAAGCACATTTCAGTCATCTGAACTTGTACTTTCTCGAGTTATGGAGAACAAAAGCATGGATGTTGACTCTGGAATATCAAACTGTTCTCTGTTAAAAGAATCTTCAAGCCTGTCAACTTCCTCAATTGGAAACTGTATGCAGGAAGCAGAGTCTGATTTAAGTATCTCCACTGGCCACTCATCTGCCTTGTCTACTTCCTTAGCGAGTGCAAACAATGTTGTTTCTGTCATTCCAGCTCTCTCAAGTACTCCGTTGACAGATTTCAGTGGTAAGTGAATTCCTCTTTCAACCCTCTGGTCTAGTAGTAAACGATAAACACTGTCCAATTTTTTGTTCTCTCTGTTTCTACTTTCCTTTTTCTTTCTGTTGTATCCATTGCTTCAATAGATTTCTCCTTTTGCAGAATTAAATGCCTCGAGTTCTCACGAGTTGGTTGGAAATGGTAGGTCAGTTCAAAATGACTTCGAGTGTTGTCCAAGCCCTCAACTGATATGTCCTGCAGAAATAGGTACTACATGGAGGAAATTTGTTTTTTTTTTCTTTCTTTCCTTTGAAATTCATGTGTTTCTAACAAAGTCACAATTAAACTATGGCAATGTAGCCGAGATGATGATGCATGTATATTAAACGATGAGAATAATGAGAAATGAGTGCAAACTTGGATTTTTGCTGCAATACATGCTTATTATGTAGTAGTTGATTGCCTGTGTGTGCTGCAGGGATGCTATAACATATCATTTTCCCGGAAAGAGAGTTCACAGTTTAATTGTGGGTTTGCAAATTTGAGCTCTATAATGCAGCATCATATGATCAAAATAAAAGTAATCAGTCCCAGATTTTCCTTGCTCTCCTCCCCTCCCATATAAAAAATAAAATGAAAAAGGAAATTTGAGGGTGAAGGGATGATACTGACTCGAATGCTTTGTCTACTTTTTTTCAGTATACTGAAATGAATATTGTTGGATCAACTGTATCGCTTCAACTATAAAGACTTATGGAAGAATAAAAGGGTTGTGGGATTTCACCGGGTATATTGTTGTTGAAGAATAAAAGGGTTGTTCTTTTATAGAATTGACAGAAGATTTCTGGATGATATACCTCCTTTGGAAAGATCATACCAGTTGATCGCTACTTCATTTATGTTATATCCTCATCATTTCATAGAACGTGTAGTATTTTGAGATTTAATATCAGTATTTGCCAAGTCTCCATGAATAAGTTTCGATCTGTTTCACGGAGGTATAAATTATTTCTTTCTTTCTTTGGAAATGTAACAGCGAGGTTGAGAGCAAAAAACGTGGAATTTATACATGGTCATATATACTACTTTCTTCAGATTGATGGCTTGCTTCTCAAATTTGAGCATCTGTATCTTTGCTTTTCATCTGAGATCTACTTACTGCTTGATGTTTTTTTGCAGGATGTATGAATGATAGCTCCATTGATCTTCCGGGCATGGAAACAATTGATCTAACTGATAAGGAAATACCCAAGGAAAGCTGTGCCCTCGTTGACTATAAATTACACCATCTCGTTTCTTCTAGGCCAAGAAAATATAAGTCGTACAAGGTAGCGTCTCTATTTGTAAGCTTCCCTTCTACTTCAAATCCTGAACTTAATTAACGTTCAACTTTATCTGCCATGCTACAGGAATTGATACAGGAGGCATTTGCTCCTAGAAAGAGAAGAATAAAGGAATACGAGCAATTGGCTGTCTTGTATGCAGACGTGGATGCTGAAACGAGCCAGCACGTTGAGCTCTCACAATTACCTTCTCTTCCTTCACCATGTTTACACTCGATGGAATCGTCCACATGCAACATCTGTGAACCTGAGTGGGAGCTCCTGTAAATGAGCCTTTTTTCCTGTGAAAACAACCCCATGATAATAATTTCTGCTGAGAATTCTCTCTTTGTAAAGGTTCCGCGATAACGGTTAGCATAATTGAGCTAATCATTAGTCTTATTGTGAGATAAATGGTAGAAACTACATCTTATTTTTCCCTTTACAGGCTTGTCAAGGCTTATGAAAACAATTTTGGATAAATGTCATTCTGCTCAGTTGCTATGAGCATTTTGATCTCTTTTGTTCACTAGTGACATTGTCTCAGCTAAAGGTTTTGGAGACATGATCAAAGAGGCCAGCTGGTTTTGAGGATTATTTCTTGATTCTAAGCAATGTGCCCAGATTTCATGCAGTGGTTATGTTTTGTTCTTCTTTGTGTCAGTATACTATTACTACTGCTTCTACACACCCAGCGTAATCCTACGAATGGAGTATGAGGAGGGTAAAAATACGCAAGCCTAACCCCTACCTTTGTGAGGTGGAGAGATTGTTTTTGATAGTGTCTTTTGATTCGACAGACAAGAAAAAAGATCAAAGCATGGTAGCAAGATACACAAAGTGTGATGATACTCGACTACCAACCAATCTTTATGGTTGATCTCCACCTTTCATATCTAGGGGCTTGTCTCTTGTTCTTAGAAGTACCATGTTGCTTTGAAGTTTTTCAACAATACCTGTGTAATCAATTAAGATGATAATCAGCGTAAAACTAACTATAATTATGGGATTGAGACATAGTTATTGTAGTTGCCAGCAAGAAAATTAAACAACACGAGAAAACCAATTTGGTTATAATTATTTATGATCACTGAACAATTTCTTGTTGAATTATGGAATTGAGATATAGTTATTGTAGTTGCTAGCTAGAAAATTGAAGAACGCGAGAAAACCAATCAGGTTTAGAGAAAACTAATTTGGTTATAACCTGAGAAATTTCTTATTGAATATTTGACAAATTCATACCATCTATTTCAAACAAGATTCATCCCCAGCACATACGAACAATGGTCTTTAATCACATGTTTGAATTCAAGTTTTGCATACAAGGATCCACTGCTCAGTAATAAGAAGTTTCAAATTTAATCGAGATCTAATATGATAAAAGAAATAAGATGTCCTCGAAATCACAAATGAAGGTTTTGACAGGCTTTTTTTGTTGCCAATAAATAGTGCGCACACAGTAACACACCACAACTCCTAATTTATTTTCTCCGCCGTAGCTTTTACCTTTTCCTCATTTCTTTTGTATATTCTGAAATGAGGACCTCCATGTTGAAATCCATCGTCCGCCGGAGCTCCACTGCCGGAGCATCCTATGTATCCCGCCGTGGATTCGCATCGGGATCCGCACCAGAGAGGAAAGTTGCAGTTTTGGGGGCAGCCGGAGGGATTGGACAGCCTTTATCTCTTCTAATGAAGCTTAACCCTTTAGTATCCAGCCTTTCACTCTACGATATCGCCGGCACTCCCGGTGTTGCCGCCGATGTTAGTCACATCAACACCAGATCTGAGGTTGTTTTCTACTCTCTCATTCCCTTTCGTTTTCTGCCTATTTTTGTTCATTTGTATGAGCATTAGCTAAATTGGAACTAAGACGTAACTGGTAGGTTGATTGATTCTGTAAACATGCTTTTTGATCTCCTGAATCTCGAGCTCCGATCCGATTTACGTTAGTCGATTTCACTAGTGAGTTCGAGTTTGTTGCTTACTTCATTCCACTATTTACTCTACTTTTCGAGTGTGTATCACATAAATATACATAGATTCGTGAAGGAGTTACACAAGTACAAGGTTTTGTGCTGAAACTTAGGTGTTTATCAGCAATGAAGAGTTTAACACGAGACCATTTCTCTTTGCATCAGTAGCCTGTTTTAATTTCAAGATGATTTGATTACAATGTTGTTTGAGGTGTCCAGTAGTTAATGATTCGAAGCCCATCTACCTTTTGTGTCCTAAACCTATCTAAAAAGTGTTTGTGCCAGTTCGTGGTTCTCTTCCCTGCAATTCTGATCTGTAAATATATTTGTGGACTTTGCAGGTTGTCGGTTTTGCAGGAGAAGAGCAGCTAGGGAAGGCTCTGGAAGGAGCTGATATAGTTATCATTCCTGCTGGTGTGCCCCGAAAGCCTGGTATGACCCGAGATGATCTGTTCAACATTAATGCGGGTATTGTTAAATCTCTTTGCACGGCCATTGCTAAGTACTGCCCCAATGTGAGTAAACTTGTGTAATTATCTTTGTTTATGGGGGTTATATAGGAGATTCTAGAAAAAGTTTTTGATTTCTTCTCTCATCTGCTGCTTGTTCTGATCAACTTAAAGGCTCTGGTCAATATGATAAGCAACCCAGTGAATTCCACTGTCCCAATTGCTGCTGAGGTGTTTAAGAAGGCTGGAACTTATGATGAAAAGAAGCTCTTTGGAGTTACCATGCTTGATGTGGTTAGGGCCAAGACATTTTATGCTGGAAAAGCTAAAGTAAATGTTGCTGGTGCGTCCTTTTATCTAATTCTATGTTTGAATTGGTTTTGTTTCGCTTTACATTAAACAGTAAATTCATACAATGATGTCTGTCTACTTTACTTACTTTTTGCTTCGTTGTTCAGAGGTCAATCTTCCGGTAGTTGGTGGTCATGCTGGCATAACTATCCTCCCATTATTTTCTCAAGTAATTTTTCTTTTCTTGTCCCTTGTTATAAAGTTTTTCATTTTTAGTATGTATTATTTATGTTGTAAGAGTTTGGTTGGAACTCTTTTTAGTATGTATTATTTAGGTTGTTATTGGTGATTTCCATATTGTGGCATTACTGAGTTTTGTTTTCATCACTAAATTTTGGATATAGGCCACTCCAAAGGCAAATCTGTCAAATGAGGAAATTGTTGCACTCACAAAGCGAACCCAAGATGGTGGCACAGAAGTCGTGGAGGCCAAGGCTGGAAAGGGTTCAGCCACCCTCTCAATGGCGTATGTTTCCACTTTTATGTTTTTCTTGATTTATTTTTTTTTTTCCTAAAAGATTTTCACTTTAATTGCAAGATTTTGTTATATCTGGGTACGAATACCTGCTTAAGCTGTGATGCTGCCCATAATCAAGTATTTAGGGATGTAGAGATGTGGAGAAACAAAAAAAAAAACTGATTTTTTTTGGCTTTTACTGGCCCAAACCACTTTAATTACTGGCCTTACCTGTTTGCAAACTTGGTTCTAAGCAGTTAATTTTACGTCTGCAGCTATGCTGGGGCTATTTTTGCCGATGCTTGCTTGAAGGGTTTGAATGGAGTTCCCGATGTTGTTGAATGTGCTTTTGTGCAGTCCAATGTCACCGAGCTTCCCTTCTTTGCATCCAAGGTAATAATACTTTCTTATCCTACAAAGACACTCGAGGTCATGTATACTACAGATGTGTTACTAAACTTTTTTCTTTGAACTGTCTGATTCATTTGATCATTGCCCTCTTATCATGTGGGTATGAAAATTGCTTGATTGCGAGGTAAAAACAAATTATATAGTTCAAGTTTAGGTCCCAGAAACGGGATGGTCTGTTTAAGAATGAAAATTAAAATCTGGATGGTTCAGAGATAGTTTTGACATCATGAGTCTTGATTATGCATGTGTCTCTTGTGGAATGATGATGGGTAGCTTTTCAACAGTGTAAATCGAATGTTTTAAGAACTACATTGATAGCCTAGGTTATTATTTGTAATTAGTCGCACACGCATCTGAATGTAGATAGCTTGTTAAGTTCAGATCACGGGCTAAATTTGATTCTTTCTGTTATCAACTGACTAATAGGTTCTTCACTGCAAATGGTTTCTTGGTCAAGCAAAATAATCACCATATGGTCACACTCTTTTCGTAATGCTTGCATGATATTCTCGCTCAGTCTGTACTTTTACATGCCATACAATTTGATCTCTTACTGGTTTCAAATTCTGATTTGGTCACTCTGCTTTTTTTTACCCTTGCAGGTGAGACTTGGGAAAAATGGAGTGGAGGAAGTCCTAGGGTTGGGTCCACTTAACGACTACGAGAAGCAAGGACTTGAGGCTCTTAAGCCAGAGCTGCTCTCCTCCATTGAGAAAGGAATCAAGTTTGCCAAAGAAAACTAAAAACAAAATTATGGTCTAGTTTTCTAGAGTGACAGTTTTGGATCCTTTTGGGTCAATTGTGTTGTATCCTTTGCAAGTTTCTTGCAGCCGGAGGCTTAGATTTAGCTCTTTTGATATATACCCAACATTTCTACAAAATAATGTATGGCAAACTGGCGTCTATGCCATTTGCCTTAGTGTGGTGGAGGTGTTATTCTCACATGGATCGTTTTCCAATTATGGTTAGAAGCAGACAAATTGATTTGAAATGAAGAATGTTCATGACCAATTACTGTATTGCAATTCATTAACCATTTTCTGTCGTTATACTTTTGAATATGACAGGGGAGGGACCCAATTTGGAACTAAGCAGGACTACAATGCAAGCACGAGAAACAAAACATGGAACCAGGAGAAGCCCAACTTCACAAGTACGCAGTGCGTTTATAAGAGCTCAAAACACGCAAATACATTGAGAAAAATCTCCCATCGATGCTTAAGTTAATAACTTGCCGCCAGACAAGAATTGAGAAAATATGTACACCCTACTGTTATTTCCATTTAAATTCCTGATGGTGATATTACAATGCAATAAATACTCCCAAAGCAAACAAACAATACACATCAGCCTATTATGCTCTTTGTACACCCAGGTTACAGCTGCAGGACCTTGCATGATCCTGCCAAATTGTTGACAATGATACTGAAAAGATAGATTTTTTCAGCACAAGATTTTAATTCAACAAACAGGTGTTAAATATCTCACACTACCACCATAACCACTTCCTGTGTATATAGCTTGACAAGCTATATGACGAGAAGAGTGTGAGAGCCAACAGCTAACATGCTCCCACAATCACTAGGACTTCCACCCATACTTGAAGTTCTTGAAAGAAACTTATCATGCAAGAGCCACAAGACGTCTTTCAGACGAGTGTTTGAACAGGCGCCTGCTCCAATGCATTCATAATCAAAATTTCCTGCAAGAATTATAAAATAGACAAATTTACACAACACTTTCTCATCATAGGCAAGAAACATCATGACAATGGTAAAATATAAGGCAAAGAATCATAGAATATAAAGAGCCTCAAACCAACGGAAATAAATCAAGAAATAGTCAATGAAATAACACTAACAGTTCCTCCACTGACTTCTTCCACATCATAATTACTCCGCCGCAGTTTAGCCATTAAATTCAAAGGGGAAAGAAGCATTACAAGCAAAAAAAGTAACAAAACTTCCCCTTCTTTCCACTATAAAATGGTGTCCCTAGGCGCATGAAACAAGCGGGGAGCCACAATAACAGAGTGGATAGAGGATATAAAGGAAAACAGCAGGAATTCTTAGTTCTAGGGAGGGGAAACTTGCTGCACATGCTGCCCTGCTGGGTACAGTAGTATACCTAAGGAAACAGGGCTAGAAAATGGGTGTATCTGCTGCTGTTATATAACCTCTTCCTTTTTTGGATCAAGTGATATTCAACTTTCTCTGAAACGACTAAATAGTATTCACCTCCTTCATACTGACAGTACATTGACTACGTCACTGAAGCAACGGATAACCATGGCTATGAAAATGCCCTCCTTAAATGGCCAATCTGCATGGTGGTTCGGTAAAGAAAAGGCCCAAAAAGTGAATGCACCACCACGGTAAAAAGCAGAACCTTAAAACCAAGAGCTTTCATGTGATAAAAAGCATGATTTACTGATGGTTTAAAGGATATTAGAACAACTTGTCTTCTAACATAACAAAACTGGAAACAGTAGCTAAAAAATGGAACAGGAATTCTGAAAATTTTCTTTTTTTTCTTGATCAGAAGACACAAAGTTTGAGTGGTTTTCAAGTGACAAATGTTTTCATCTGGTAAAATAATCATAAAATTGTACGATTGGTAATTCAACTTATTAATTTGTTATTAAGAAAGTAGGTGAGCATTGGTTCTACACATATGTCACCAATCTGTTTGAATTAAATGCAATGATCGAACTTATTGAACAAATCCAATATCAGATCTTGTCAGGTTCTGAAATCAATGGTTGCAGTTGACCATATTAGATATGCAAAGAGAAGTAGTGTTGCTCAACTTGTTCAAACTAGGCTGGTATTTTTCACAAATTTGATACAACTTGAGCAACCACAAAAATGGAGCCCAAGTTGAGACGCCTAATACTAAGTGTGTTAATCATCAGCTATATAAGCCCATAAGGAATGAAGTTTCAAACTGTCAGCTTCATTCACAACAGAGCTGTCGGAAACCAGAAAAGAAAATGTGCAACTCTAAAAAGACCCTCTCCACTTGTCATGAAAAGTTGTCTCATTACACCACTGGATATAACATCAACTCCACATCTATCAGACACAGAAGCTGTCCTACCCAAACTATTTTACGGTTCTCATGCAGTCGTAACATTCATTGTCAAGCTACTCTATCAAAGCATATCTAAGGTGACTTAAAATGGCCCCTCCTCACAATGAAGCGTTTCTCAGACTTCCACTTCCTACCAAAACGAATCTCATGCTCCCAATCCAACAAAAATTTTCCATCAAAACAAGTGGTTATTGGTTCTGTTCATCTCATATGTTATTTTGCAAAACACCATATTAGACATAGTAATAGTCCTCAACCATATTTCCAAAAATAGTTAGAACTGGAATCACAGACACCATCAAACCAATGCCAAAGAGTATTTTCCTAATCATACCATTTCATCAAATATCAACCTAACAACTGCAGCAATCAAGAGAACTTAACACAAATAGCATACTCAAAAAAGCACATGGCACAGAATCCAAACTTCACATTTCAAATAAATATAAGAATAAAAACAAAGAAAGATGCTTCTACGGGGAAAAAAATAAGTTCACATCACAACAATAGAAAGATCACGTGCACTAGCTAAATCAGTCTTACTCACATCAAGAGCTTGTCATGTCCTAGGTGATTGCGCCGCCTCTGATCCAGATGCCGAAGAACTATCACTATCAGAATCTGCACATAGTGTAGCAAATTAAATTAGAGATACTGAGAAGAACTTGCTGAAAATTAGTTAAACAATGAACAATCATTATGTGTGCAGCATTGAGACTTGGAGGAGAGGATCATAATTACCACTAGAGGATGAGCCTGAATCACTGCTGGAACTACTTGAGCTGCTACTTGCACTATCCGCCGGTCTTCCACCTTCAAGGGTAGCAGGAGTTGTATCTTTTTCACCTACTCATACATGGCAGCAAGAACAATAAGTATTTTTCACCCAATGCATCTTTGAAACCTATCCGAGGCAACAATTCCTCCTATGAGACACTTACCAGTTCCATTTTCTTTCAGTGCATCAGCAACCATTGATGTAGGGTTCTGCAATGTAATTTTCACACATTAAGAATCTCAACCAGGCAAACACACAATGAGTACTTGGGGGGTGGGGGGTGGGGGAGAGGGGATAAGAGAAGGATACATTAGAGAACAAAGCTCACCACATTTCGAGCAGTCTGAGCAGCTCCTTCCCTGGCTCGAAGAAGTTCAGCTTTTCTCTTGTACTTGCTAAAACTCTTTTTGAAATTTGTTACAAATCTATCAAGCTCCCAGAGTGTTTCTGCATCAACACTATCTATATCTACTTCAATCTCATCGTTGTCTTGACTAAGTGCAGTGTTCCTCTTCTTAATTATCTGAACAATTGCATCAAGCTTTTCTGAAGGTAAATTCTGAAGATTAGTGCTAAGCTTCTGCTTTTCCTCATACGTCATGTCTCTCTTATTGAGATCTTTTGCCTTCGGTTTCTTAGGAACTGGTGTCCTAGTAACATGAGCTATATTTGAAGTCTTCATCTTGGGATTAACCGGCCTAGTCATTGACTCAGATCTATCCAAAGGATGCAGTTGACGGGCATGTGGAGCAAGAGAACGAGAAGACACTGGGGTGTGGAGAAAAGGAGGAGCATAAGAGGTCATTCTTGAGGTGGGAGTGGGAGCACCAACATCATGATACGTTTGGTACCTCCAATCTGAATTGTACTCAGCCTCAATAACTGCCCATCTCTCTTCGAAAATCTCTGATAACTGTTCAGCCATAACATGTACATCTTGCCCTCTAGGATTATAAGTCATGGCATTACGAAAGACGAGTCGTACATCCTCCGCAAATTCCATTGGAGACTTGTACCAATCCTCAGATAACCTAGTCTTAATGGTGCCCAAATCCATAGGATGCTTAATGATGTCATGATAATCATGTAGCCCAAGTGATTTCACGTTCACTGGCTCATTAAACACCCAACCGTGCTTGTGTTTCATTAACCTCTGAAGCAAGCTGCTACAATTCCTAAAAACCTGAAGTCTATGCTTATCAAGCCCAAACCCATTCTCTGAATTGGCACTGTGCTTCTTCCCAGAGCCATTAGTCTTCAGTCTTTTATTGCTTTCAGGTGGCAGTCTATCCTTACCAAGGAGGAACTCGGAATTCCTGTAAAACTGATTAGCCTTTGGGGTCCTCTTCTCCTTCTCCACAAAGTCAGTAGAACCATTGCTGTTTTCCACAATCAGAAAATTAGGTCGCTGGAATGGTCTTGATCTAATGTGCCCAGCAGAACGCACCTCTGAGTTCATTCGCGCTAAAGACCTATTCTTGATCACACCATCATCCATATACTGTGGATGACTGTAAGAGCTAATAGAACCACCAGGGACAGTAGTAATACTACCAGGGAAAGTAGTAACACTACCAGCATTAATATTACCACCATTTATACTAGTCCTATATGTAGTCAGCTGAAGCTGTTTAGCTTCAAGCTGCTTTACCAAGCCCCTAACTTGATCAAGCTCACTCTCTAGGCTCATACCGAGCTCTCTAATCTCATCGCTGGACCTCACTCCAGTTAAATTAATCCTAATTCTATCTTTAATTCTTGAAATAACCGGCTTACCATACCCATTCTCCATTTCAAGATTGTCACTTTGTGGTTCATTTCTATGATTCTGCATTGCTGGCTGACTTCCGCTGCTGCCTTCTGGGACTTCTCCACCACTAGACACCACCACCGCTGCACCAGTGTCAATGCCCCGGCCAACTTCAGGTACATCTCTACCACATGAACCCTCAGCCGATTCCCCATCTCTATGCTCCACCAGTGATCCGACACCTCCATCTCTAGGTTCATCTCTACCACATGAATCTTCCGTCAATTCCCGCACTTCCCCACCATTACTCAGAGCTACTTGCTCACCCCCTGTCCCACCTTTAAGAGCCGAACAATCCCGAAATTGGGTTTGCAAAGACGGCTCCGGCACCTCATCATTCTCGTTCGTATCCCTCCCTCTGTTCGAGGTAACCTCCGGTGCAGCTGCGGTAGAGCTAACGGTGGCTGTGGCGGCCGGAGCAACGTCAGTACTAGTATTCTCTAGGGTTCTACGGCGCTTCCGGGTATAAACTTTGTAATTATCGCCCCAACGCAACCTATTTCTTGAATTCAAATGGTTTGCATCTGAATCCATACATGTAATCACAACCCAACAACAACCAAAAGGGATGAAGAAACTAAACCCTAACCCTAAAACAAGCGAAACACGAAACACAAAACACAACAACTGGGATTGGAAAAGCCAAAAAATTGAAACTTTCCTCCTAAAACCCTAAAACCCCATGAATTTGAAAGGAAAAACTGGAAACCTTAGCTGGATCGGAATGGATATTTTCAGGGAAAATGGAAGAAGTAGGGAACTAGGGTTTTTTCGAACAGAGAGACAAAAACAAAAATTACGAAAAGTTGAAGGATCTATTGAGAAAATAAGAAAACTAAATTTTGAGGATTTTGTGTATTTGGGGAGTGAGATTGGAGAGTTTATTTTTTTCGGGGAAAAAGAGGAAAAGCAATTGAGAGAAAGTGTCCTCGATCCGAACTCTACTCACCTACTTTTCTTTTAACTACTTGGTATGTACTCGTGTTGTCTGGTACGATGCATTAAAAATAATAATATATATACGTATTATTTTTTATGAAGAAGTTTAGGGATTGAGTGATTAGATAGGATATGAAGCAGTTTTAGCTTATCGAAAATATGACTTTAAATTGGAGGTTATGGAGGACATAAATTAAGATAGAAGGTTGGTTAGTAGGTAGCAATGTGTTGCCGCGTTATATGTCATACTGATAGCTTAGTTTTAGTTTTTAATTTTCGAAATATGTTGTCTTGTACTTCGACTATCATATTAGTTTGTTTTGGACAATTTTTTCCTTGAGTTGAGGGTCTATCAAAAGTAACTTCTCTGCTTTTGAGATAAATGTAAAATATTTTGAGTTATAGCCTGTTACTATTATTTGTTGTCTTGTACTTCGACTATCATATTATTCTGTTTTGGGCTATTTTCCCTCAAGTCAAGGGTCTATCAGAAACAACCTCTTTACTTTTAAGATAGATGTAAAATGTTTTGGGCTATTTTTCCCCTCGAGTCAAGGGTCTATCAAAAGCAACTTCTCTGCTTTTGAGATAAAATGTAAAATTTGTATATATTTTACCCTCTTCAAACTTTACTTTTGGACCAGAGAGACAGGGATATCACCGGCCCATGATAGATAATACAGGCCTAGAACCCCAACAGAGCCCAAATCAGCAGTTGTCACCAAAGCCCATGATAGGTAATACAGGCCTAGAAGCCTAACAGGGCCCAAATCAACGGTTGTCACCAAAGCCCATGGTATCATACAGGCCTAGAAGTCCAATAGGGCCCAAATCAACAATTGTCACCAAAGCCCATGATAGAAAATACAGGCCTAGAAGCCCAACAGGGCCCAAATTAACATTTGTCACCTAAGCCCATGATAGATAATACAGGCCTAGAGCAATGGATAGTTGGAATTATGCCCTTTAACTTGGCTTGACGAGCAATGGATCATAGACATAACTTTAAAAACTTTTACTTTGCTCCACTTAAGTTTTGTAAAAATTAAGTTATGCACCTTAAGTTGTGTAGTATTTCTATGATCGAATTTCGTCAAGTTTAGAGAATTTTTATCTTATTCGACTTAAGTTCTGTAGGAATTAAGTTATATCTTTTTATGACACAATTAACTTGCGAGTTCTGAAATTGAAGTTTTGTCTTTCTATCAGAATAAGGTCTGTAACATTTAAGTTATGCATTTTACTAATTTTCTCAAATAATTATTTAATTATCTTTATAATATATATTTTTAAATTGGATAAAATTATAATTATGTATACATCCTTATAACATATTAAGGTAATTTAATTTTCTTTTTAAGTGCAAAATCCTTTTAAATGTATGCCTTAATTTCTGTGAAATCCATAAAAATCAAGTTTCTTGAACTTACTTTTATTGCATGGATCAACAAGCCAACATGAGAGGGAAAAAGCAGGCACAATCCTGCCATATACATATCAACTTAACAACATATTGTATCCCGAAAAATAGAGCGATAACTTGCTATAACATATTAAATTTCACTCGTAGTTGCAATCAAAATACACACGTACAACATATGTCTTAATCAATTTAGATACACACACAATTTCATTCACCCTTGTATCTTATGACATTGTGGGTGATTGCGAATGATGTTGAGCATCTGGTCCTTCTGGAGCCACCCTCATGGTTCCTACATCTAACAACATTGCCCTTCTTTTGTAATACTCCAATGTTGATTCATCGTAACCAAATTCGCGTAAACTTACACGATGAGGCCTAATAATTGGCCTTTCTACAGCCTCGTGACAACATCGTAGAATCATTGACGTAACAATCAACATACATAGTAACATGAGTACAAGTTCCATTTTGTTGCTAAATGTAGACATGATAGAGGACTATATGTATGAATATGTGCAATAGAAATTGAGAATAAAATCAAGAAAAAGGTAGAGAAATGTGTGTAACAAATGTGAGTGAGTATTTAGTCCCTTTTATACACTAACCAAACAAAAAGATTTTGGATAATGAGTTTAGGGTCAATGAATTGAGAAAGGACAATAAGTGAGACAAATTAACTAGTGGGAAGAAGGTGATGGGACAATTTTTTTGCTGTCTAAATACTAGGGCATTGCCAATTTATAGAAATTAAAGACTAGTGTTTTGCCTTGTTTGTTCAAGTTAAGAGAATCCATAATTCATTTACAAAGGGGTATATGATGGTTCTTGGTGGTAAAATTAGTCCACAAAATATTATCAATTCAGTTCGCTTAAGTTTGGACGGGTTAATGATTTGTTGAATTCAACTTATTTAAAAGATTGAAATGATTTATATTAAAGTGAGACTTGGGGAGGATAGAATGTACAGGAGAACTTACCTTATCTTTGTAAGATAGATAAGTTGTTTTTGATAGACCCTCGGCTCAAAAAAGTAAAATCAAAACATTATTGAAAACTAAACAACGACAACAAAATAGAAAGATGAATAATACAAAAGAAACATTAGTTGGTAGTAGAAATAAAAGAAAAGATACTAAAACTATTAAATAAGGAGAAGATGAGCAATAGAAGACTAGCCTCCCGCCTCTCCCTCGTAAAATTACGATAACACTTGGCTACCCACCAGTTAACTATCCTAATCTTCGATATTTATACCTTTCAATCTAGGTACATGTTCTATGTTTCAATCAATAAGTTGAAGATGTGTCATGTCCTTTAATCTAATCATTTCCTTATCCCAATTCATCTTTGGCCTACCTCTCTACTCATCCTATAATTTCATAAAGCCAACCTCACACATATCCTCACTGGTGCGTCCATGCACCTCCTCTTCACATGTTCGAACCATCTCAGCCTCGCTTCTCTCATCTTATCTTTCATCAAGGTCACTCCCACATCACATTGTTATGTATAACTTTGTTCCTAATATATCTCTCCTGGTATGCCCACACATCCATATGAGCATTCTCATCTCTACTACCTTCATCTTCTGAATATGAACATTTTGACCGACCAACACTCTGCTCCATGCAATAATATAGGTCTAACCATCACCCCGTAGTACTTAACTCTATAAAAAAAGAAATAATAATATTAAAAGTTGATAAGAATTGAACAAATTAGATTATGACTGATAACTTAACCTATTTTAACTTATCCTATCCTAATTCAAGTCACCATTGAGCACATTCCTTACATTAACGTAAAACATTTTGATTCGTCCAAATTCAACCTTACCCATCCATATGACCTCCATAATTAGTGCTTACTGTTTCCTTGATCATTAATAGTACTCATTCATTGAACAATTGTCAACACAGACACATTATTTAGTTAATCATCTAGTCATCTTTTCCTCTATTAATGTGTTAATTTTAAAGAAGATAAACAATAAAAAAGATTGCCCGACAAGCACTGCACTATATTCAGATATAAAAAGCTTTTACTCCCATTATGTATATTTTTCTTCAATTCAATTATCTAATTCGTTTGACTTTTGATTCATTTTGTCTATTTATTTTTAGTACTACAATATGTCACTACTATTATTTTACACACTTTATTCAACTTGTCAATGTGTATGTGTCGTCCCCTTAATCAACAATTTTTGGGCGCACATTATATGGGTGTCGCACAATGTACCAAAAGTAGAGATACATAATTATTAAAAAGTGAAAATAAAATCTTTTTTTTATGGAGTCAAATAGTAATTGATTACTAATTACGTGGTAAAGAGAATTTTCTTATGTATAAAGGCAAAAAAGATAAGGAAGATGACACTATGGATTAAGTTGAAGTTATTTTGCGTTATCACCATCATCATCAACTAATTTATGTGTAGTTAATCGAATGATGAATTCAGAATTTAAAATTTATAAATTAAAAAAGAATCAAAATATTGATTGTTGGACCCCTTAACCCTTATTATATTATTGGATTAACAACTTATTATATGTGCATATTTAGTAAACTTCGTAATTTATATATAATTGAGATAAAACTATTAAATTTTGTCGAACTCGTATTTCCGCTCTTGTGGATAGGTAGTGGAAAACAAAATGTCGACTAATTGTTTCGTACTAATTATGGAAAGTCTACGTAATGAAGAAATGACATTGGTTTGTTTAGTTATATATATATACACACCAATTTTTCCATTCATTTTTATTTGTTTCTATTAATGATATGATATAATAAACATCAAATATTAGAAAATGAATAATATTTAAAAAATAAATATAAAATAAATATTTATTTCTTAATTTTTGAAAATAAGCAAGTAAAGTATTAAATAATTATTGTTAATATATTAATTAGATGAATAAAAATAAACGGAGAAATATATGACACTAGAGCCCAGAAATAATAATAAATTAGTCATCATGATGAGTTTTGGTTCAGTGGTAGGACTGCTCTACTTTTAATAAAAAATCTCAATTCAAGCCTTGTAATAGAAAAAATATATTGAGAATGTCATCCCCAAATAAATACTACAGTGCGCGATCTGAATTATTCGGGGACTCAATGTGATCTCAAAGCACCAAATGAAAAAAAAAAGTGATAGATAAATTAACCATTCAAATCATAGAAGTTGTTGGCATATTGGATTTGATAACCTAAATGTCGGCTCCAAATAGACTCTAGTCATATGCATTATCCATAATCCAAAAAAGTTTTAAAGATTATTTTTTATAATGGCTTTGATAATAGTGACGTCTTATCAACTTGGTTATATTTTGACTATTTTATTAAAATATTTGATATTTTTTACCGTTTTGATATTGAGTAATCGATCATTCAAAGCTTAGACAAATATAAGGATAATATTCATAAAATTACTTTTCAGCTTCTATAATTAAAAAAGAATCAATATCTTGAAGTTATATTTTTCAATTAAAGTTCTGAGATAATAAGTTTTTTTTACAGACAAAATCGATAATTGGTTAGCAAGTGCTATTCAATTGAATAAGAAAATATCACCTAGCATTTTTTAGTTTACATGAGGATTTAAACTATGATTAAGTTATTAATGTTTCTAATTTATATAGCTAACTAATGGATCAAGATGTTAGGAAATTTTGTAGTAAAGTTGTCAATAATTGAACTTGAATTTCTTACCTATAGTAGGTCATATATTAGAGATTGAAATTTTATATAATTTTATATCCTTGCTAGTAGTAACATTTACTTCGTGATTATAGTTTCTTAAAATGAAAAATAAGAGGTGTGCGAATTTTAGCTAATTTTATAATAAAGGTATAATCTAATAGTTATAACTTTTATCTTTATTTTTTTAAGTGCAAGGTTCAAATATCAACAAAGGTTATTTTTTTCCTTTCCCTATTCATGTAACAAACCCATAGCGAAAATAATAATATATTTTAAAAATAAATAAAAAGTCATGCATAATTACATATGTTTTTTTTTTATTGCTTAATTCTACTTGTGTAGCATGTGGTCATTTAGGAGAGGTGAAATTCGTAATTTAACTTTAAAAAGAAGTTTGATAGAATTTCAATAGACTTTATGTGAAAGAAATCATAGCTTGATCCAACAGATACAGGCCCAATCCCAGGAAACAATCACAAAGGACTCTAATCATTAAGGAAGTTAGAAATTTTAATAAATAGATTGAAAAAAAAATACAAGAATATCATACATAAATCCCACACAAAAATATCATGATTTCTTATAAAAGAGGAAGATTTGTTTTGGCGAAAATTGAAGATCAAATTTTTATCGAGATAACTGAAAGTTCCAACTAATGAGCAGTTTAATGAACCTAGCTAGGATAAAGATCCAATTAAAATCATATTACTTATTTTTCTAGACCTCGTTATAATTTATAATCATATATGTTTAAGATAAAAGGGATTGCTGATCAGATAATAAGAATCTCTTGTCTTTAATCCTAAGGTTGTTGAATCACTAATGGAGCAAAAAAAAGTGGAAGCTCCTAGGTAAGACTGCGCACCGGACCGGAACGAACCGGTACCAGATCAAAATGGGATGGTTTGACCGGGTCGTTGACCGGTACCATGATGAACCGGACCAGAATTACCGAAATGGAGGCTCAACACATATAGCTATTTCAAAAAATAATATTTTTTTTTAGTTATTTTGAATTACGAAAATATGATTTTTTTTTTATTTTTCTAAAAATAGTTTTTAAATTTAAGTTTTGAAATTTATAATGTAATTTTACTTTCGTAAGTTAAGTTTAATAATTTATTTATTTTTAAGTTTTTGAGCTTAAGTTTCCAAGATTTGAATCTTTTGAAGTTTATAAGTTAAGTTATACTTATAAGTTGTAATTTAAATAACTTAAGTTTGTAACTTTAAAAAATTAAATAAACAAAAAAGAAATGCTAATAAAAGTATAAAACAATGACACAAATTAAAAAAAAAAAATCCAATTTATTCAAATAGGCAGGCCTACTTTTAATTAATTAAAAATAATTTATCAGGATCGACTGAACCGAACTGGAACGGAATCGGGATGAACCGATACCGATATACCGGTATCAAATCATGAAACCGTTCTATTTCGAGTACTGTTCACTGTATCCCGTTCGGTCCCGAATACTATCGAACCAAAACGGACTAGAACGGTACCGGAACAACCCGATCCGATGCCCAGTCTTACTCCTAGGGAAGGCTAAAAAAAACCATTAAGTGATTATTATTGAATTAGGAAAATCTTAATAACTCAATTGGTTAACTTAGTGAACTTTCGGTCCTTCATTTTATTGATGAGAGCTCGATCATCATGTGTGTGTGTTTATGGTTACGTCACATTCGTTGTCCGATATTTTGTTGAAATTAAGATAATACCTCAAAAAAGTTGTCTATGCCTTACTATATCCGAAGTAACTCTCATCAACAAGCACTTAATACTTGCATGTAATTTAATAGGACATTGCTGAAGTGGGAAGCAGAGACGTATTCAGGATTTCGGAATGATGGGTGCACTATTATGAAAATGTGGATCTATCGGTTTGACATTTAGGTTCTTATCATTGAAAACAGTTAAAATTTTAAATTATAGTTCCAAAATTGAAATGCTTAATAAGTTAAAACACCAAAAGTGTTATCAATAACCACTAAGAGAGATGTTATCAAATTTTAGAAAGAAAAATAAAACAAGTTAGATATAAAAGTCAAATTTCTAACCTCACTAAGAGGTGCATCCAATCATCGTCGCATTATATGATACTTGAAGTGTGAGTTCACACATTTATATTTAACAAAAAATTTAAAAAATATAACACTACTATTTATAATTTCAGGAGGAAAGCATGATTAAACAATGAACCCGGTGACCCCCTCCTTCATACGCCTCTGGTGGGAGTGAGGATCAGCCTTGGGGCGAAGATTAGACAATGAACTTGCAATGCTATTTCAAGAACCCGTTTTCCCTACTTCAGTTCTACCATTAAAAAAATATTTTTTCAAAATATTTTGACCTATTAAACATGAAAAAAATGGAATTGATACCTCACTCATTATGTCATCTCTCACTCTCTAAAGACTACATGCATGGGATAAGGTTTTCATTAGCTGTTTTTGCAATCCATCTCTGCTGGACAGACTAAATGCCACCTTTGAAGTTTGATGGTGGGCTTTTCTTTTTTATTTATTAGGTATTTCTTTTATATGCAAGATTTTGCTAAATCTTAATTTTTTTCATGCAAAACAAAACATCTAAAAGAATAATACAACACAAAGTGCTCCATAGAATCATTAATGACAAATTTAATAAGAAAAAAAAATAGCCAACTTGGTACTTCTATATTACTTAGAAGATTTTCTTGACAAGAAATATTAGTTATGTCATTAACACATTAATGTCTCATAGAAATAATCTTAAAGAAAGACCCCCCCCCCCCCTCCCCACAATCCACATTATGAAGAAATTAGGGTGGGGGTGGCTTAATTAATTAGCATTTTCTTACATTAATCTCATTCTTCATTTGACTAGCTAGTATCTAGGTTGCATTTGTTTTCCACTTGAAGCAATAATCCTAAAGCAACATTAAGTGCTTAACTTACTATTATTTATAAGTTTAATATGTTATCCCTCAATAAGCAAAATTCAAGAAATGTTGATTTGATTATTTGAATTCATAAAATGGATGTTGGGTACAAGTCATTCTTTTTCAAGAGTATTTGCAACTCTTACTCGATTTTTTTTGTTTCTCACCCGTTGTTCATCCGATTAAATTCAAATTCGCCTTGAAAAGTTCCACATTGGAGTAAAACGCTCCTTAAGAAAGACAACTCTACACCTAGGAGACTTAAATTTGAAACCGCTGATTAAGAATAAAGGAATACTTACTAGTTACCACCACAACTCACCCTTCTCTAATAAGAATTGTGCACGCTATCCCATCCCTATAAAAAGTTGTCAACTGATCTCTTAGGTTGCAACATAACAGTTATACTCGATGTAATTTTATAAATAAAATCAAAAGATAATGATTTGCACAGTCAAATTTCTACCTTACTAGGGTAAATAAGTTGTTTCTTTCAATAAATTATACTCAATTAGAGCATAATAAATATTTTACTTTAATGTACCACACTTCCTTATTAAAGTCAATTTCATTCACACTTGTTTGTAAAAAAATGGATGTTTTGGTCAAACATAATATATGGATAACTTACCTATAAAAAATCAAATATATAAACCGAAAGATGGGGTGGCACTAAGGTTGACCAAACTTTAATTAATTAAAAAAATAACACTTTTTGGGTTTGGTGAGTCATTTTCGTTAGGGAAACATTTGTCTATTTGTTAAAACTAGTGGAATCATTTTTGAAAAATAAATAAATAAAAAATATTTATAACTTTTACAGAAAACATAAATATTTTTACAAGTATTATAGAAATCCATAATGGTTTTAAAAGTTCCTTAAAGAATTAATTAATTATCTTTATCGTTTTATTAGCATCTTCGAATGCTAATTTGGAATTAGTCGGTTAAGCAAATGATTGAATACACCGACGACTAAACTAATAAAATAGTTTGTACTAATTAATGAAATCCATTAACCTTTTGATAAAGCAATGACCATTTATCCATCTAACTAATTAATAATTGGAGTATTATTATTATCATAATAAATAAGTTTGTCTAGTTTGGTTGGTCAAAACATATTAAAAATAATATTTTTTTTTATAGAAAAATAATTTTTAAAATATTAAGAAAATGAATTTTCTAACAAAACTATAAAAGTATCAGGAAAAACAACCTTGTAGTATTTGGAGATTGATCAATATTAGGTGTTTTGTTTGGATTTTATTAATCACTCTATTCCAGTTTATATGACTTACTTTTTTTTTTAATCTGTTCTAAAAAGAATGACACGTTTCTATATTAAGTAAATTTAATTTTAAAATGTTCATTTTACCCTTAATGAGTGACTTATGGTTAAACAAATAGTATCTATCACTTATTTTAAAAAATAAATTTCAAAAGTTTTATTTTTTTTCTTAAACTCCGTGTCAAGTCAAGTAACTCATATGAAATGGGAGAGGAAGAGTAATTGAAAACTTTAGTTATCTAAAAGTTATAATTTGCAATTATTTTCTACATTTTGTTGATCTTTCTTTCTTTTTTCTTGTTCTTAGTTTATGATTTAGTTTTCATATTCCTATTGCATCACAAACACATCCTTAACGTTAAAAATTCTTGTAAGAATGAAAGTGGTGATTAGAAATTAATAATAAATAAATGTGCTGTTACTGGATATATCAAAATAGGTTTGGTCAGGGTAGCATAACATGAATTATAAAGTAAAAAAATAAATAAATCCACTACCAAAAATAGGCCTCCATCACATTATTAATTATTTTAATAATATAAATAAATGTGTTGTTACGGGATATATTAAAGTTCTCTTTGTATATAATTGATAGTGTATATTTACACTTCAAAGTTGGATTAGTTGAATATTCTTAATTTGTCTTTTTTTATGTAAAGTCATTAGTATTTTCTATAGAAAAATAAGTATGAAAAAAAAAGTTTCATAAGCGACATTCCAATACGCCCCATCTTCAACCCATCCGCGTAGCCCCATCTCCACCACCCTTCACCATATGATCATATCCCACCCACCTTCTATTATATTATTTTATATTTTATGAAAATGTTTTTCTCTGTATCGAACATAGCCTAAAAATCATTAACACAATTTTTAATGCAACTATATATGAATCCTTACTTCTTGATACCTAATAAGACCAATTAATTCTTTCATAACTAGTGGCTGAAAATAAAATTGTACTACATATATCTTCTATCTACCCAAAAATTATGAGTAGTTTCCATTTAACATAATGCACGTACATTTTAATTTTATTTTTATAAAATAGAGAGCATATTTTCAATCGACAGATAAATTAAAAGCCCGATTGAAATATAATCTAGACTTTGCTATTTATTCCAAATAATTAATTGGAAATATAAGATGAAAAAGAATAAAAACAACTAACTTATATGAAATTCTATTTACTCAAAGCCAATACTTAAGATTCCCCACATCAGCAACAACTAGAATCCAAATCTTCATGACTTGGCACACCCATATTCCTTTAATTTCATATGACTAATTAATTATCACCTCACTTTCGACAAATTAGCAATTAAAAATGTGTTATTTGAATCAATGATTCATCATAAATAACCTCTTTATCTTCATTAGAAGATAGGAGCAAGATTACATACACGTCATTTTTTTCAGACTCTACTTGTAAAACTACTAATGATATATTGGGTTGTTGATGCAGAGAAATATTTTTTTTATACTATGTGTTAAATATGTAACATGTCAATAACAGGTGTATCACACTCCAATACATTCAGGTTGAATTATAAAATGAAATATGCGTTTGAAGTGATCAAAATAAGCATTAATTAATTATAATAAGCTATGAGTTAAAGTTATTTTTGTTACACGCTAAATTGGCTTATGTAGCATGCTATGGTCACACTCCAATTAATGCTATATATATGTGTTTAATTTGAACTATATATTAATACAGTTAATATTTGTATAGTTCCGTACTCTAGCGTTATAATTTAAGTTTTAAACTAAGGTATACATTCATTAATTTAAAGTTTTAAATCTGCATTTTACGTTAACTCTGGACCACAATAGCATTAATGCAAATTAATTGTGATTAATTATGACTTGTGACTTACGTTTCCAAAGGCGGCACTAAAAGAATTGCCGCATACAATTTACAACCCACAAAAAGGTCTATAAAAAATACACGTCGGTTATTTGATACTCGGGTTTGATAGGTGCACGAACGACAACTACAAAGTGATTATCATATAATTAAATAATTGAAAATAATTTACTTATGATACTTAGTTATACGAATATTTAATGAATTTTGAGTTTAATTCATTATCAAATCCTATCACTTATTTATAAAACGAAATCATACGAGTTGAATGTTTGTGTGTCCGGGGGATGAATCCTATTTTTGAAATGGATAGTGTGAGTTTGTCAAATGTTTGACAAGCCACTACATTAGTGACACATAGAAAGTATGTTTTGCATCAAATTTTGTTTAGTGAACGTAGGCTTATTGTAAATGTGATTCATATTCTCAATTTTGATACACACCAAAACCTTTTATTTCACGGATTTGGAAGAGATATCAATCATTATAATTAATTTTTTTAGAAAATAAATTGTGTAAATTATTCAAAATTTGCTAATTTATTAATTTAACTAATCTATATATGTGTATTTAAAGTTCTCAAAATTATTTTGCGATTATAGTTTTGAAATTATAATTTTACCTGAAAAGCAGAATAAAATAATATATACCTTAATAAAAAATACCTTATCCCATAAACCGAACGGCCTAACATAATTTATTAGTGACACCTTAGTTTCAAAGTTTTCCACATCACCACTTTGTCATTAATTTAAATAGGTTCAAAGTTTTATTATTTCGAGTTTGTGCATCACCTAATTAAGTATATTAGTTCTTTCTTTAAACACTTGTGCCTTATTGGCGCCGCCCTACAATTTAAATATTAGTAAAAATTAGTACTACTAATTTCTATATAAACCCAACCATTTAAGCACTTAACCCTCCACATATTTCATGCAACTTTAGAGCACCTAATTAACTTGGTATAATATTTTGCAAACCTCATTCTTCCAAACTCAAAAATATGGCAAGTTTTAAATTTTGGTTTTGTTTCTTTGTTATCTTGCTTTCATGTTTATGCTCCGAAAGTCGCCCTCTAGAGGCGTTTTCGGGGAAGAGGAAGGAGACAATGATGGAGATTGCTCAAAATATTTTAAGAGAACGATTGCTTAAAGCACGTTCAATTAAGTATGATGTCAACCGGCTTAGTCCTGGTGGACCAGACCCTAAACATCATTAGGGTTCGAGGTTGATTCAGGATTTAAACCTGATGAGTTCAAGTAACACATATTGAACTCATTGTAAGGTTATCGACTCCGGTCCTTCAAAGGGATTACTCATTGGAGACTTATGCAGAAGAAAGAGAATTAAAAGAAGAAGAAAAAAAAGGAGAGAATTAAAAATGTGTTTTTTTTTTTAAATGACCAATTGTGTTCCTAAATATAATTGGAAGTGGACATTTGCAATTTCCCTCATAATAATAATAGTGATCTTGATGTGATTGAGATTTAACTTATTAGTTGTGGATAATAATTTTAAAAGCTCATATCTTTACTTTTTTAAAAATTTAAGCATACAAGTCCTTATTATATGTTCATTGTATATATCTTTACGATGCATCTCCATATCTAAATATATGTTTATGTTCATAATCATAATCTTATGATAAGGTATATTTCAATATCTAGTTATTATAATTCATTTCCCCACTTAGTTAACAAATCATCCAGTATGCATGAAGGTATGCATATGAAAAAAAGTTTAAATGGATTCAACATCAAATATATATATATATATATATATATATATAACAAATAATTTTAACTTATGTATACTATGCAATTTTTTGATGAAGGATTTGGATGAACCCTCTTCTTGTAACCTATCTTGGGCCCATGAATTTATTCAGATTTTCCAATCATGTAATTTCATTTTCTCAGCATCATTCACTAATATGAAACACATCCCCGCGGTGAAGGAGTCAGAAATTTAAGGAGTGTCAAAATATAAGGATATAATACACCTAAAAAATATATATACATAAAATTTAAAATTTAAATTAGTCAAATAGTCCAATTTCCCAACGAATGGGTCCCACATGCAAAACGTCAACTTTAACAAGTTTTGATTTTTGACATTGAATGTTTGCCCATAAAATAAGGTGGGGTCAAAAATTCAAGAACATCTATTTTCAAGATTATGATTGTAATTTTATAATGAAAAATGAGAGTATTATATACAAGACCTGCAAAGTGCTTTAATGTTCAAAGCCCACGTAGCCCTTGTGATTGAGATTGAACTACTTTGTAATTTAAGGCCGATAAGCCCAACTTCCATAGGCAACTCTTTTCATTTTGTGTCTTAAATCAACTTTCTTGCTTTACGAAAATTAAACTACGTGAAATTTGACCGATAATTTTTTTAAAGTAATATTCTTTTTACATTATGATATACTCCAAATAAAAGTTGAATTGTAAACCTTTTTGTGTAATTTCTACATATTTTTTTGCTTTTTCACTAAGTTTTGATCGTTATCAAACTAACTTTTGATAAGCGACAAGTAACAAACGATTTTTGATGGATGAAGTACCAAGCATGTGCTAGAGGAATAAACAACCTAATTTTTTTTAATTTTTTTTTATAATAATGATGCTTAGTTCAACTTACGCGCTACATACATCTCAGTCATTTCACCGTGTAAGTATGTGTTATCTCTTGTCAACTCAAATATCAAATAACTTTAGCTATCTAATAAACAAGCTAATTAGAACATTTAAAATCCCTTTTGACTATTTTTGTAAAAGTTTATTTCAATGCTTGGCATGCACATTAAAACGTTAATTGCAATGGACCATTTTTCAAAAGACTTAGGGCATCTCCAATCCATTCCTCTATTTTACTCTCAAAATATAGAGTTCTTTATTTTTTCAGACAACCATCTTTAACCCAATTCTCTATTTTTTACTCTCTATAAAGGAATTTTTTTCTCTCTTCTCAATATTATATTATTATTTCTATTTCATTCTTATTTTCTTATTTCATAATATAAATCCTTTATTTCTTTTTCCCAAATAATTACTTTATATAATTTTTAATGTGATATAAAATAATTTTTTATCCTAAATTTTTAAATAACATAAATTGCAAGAAAAATATAATATAATACATAAATTAGGGGACAAATTCAAATAAAAGTGACATACAATTACATAAACACTCAATTTTCAAAATTATTACGTTGCTCCTATAAATGCTCTATTAATGCATTGCGGAATTCAAAATGATCATTTTTGTCCTTAATTTTTTTATGTCTAGCTAAAAATTGTTCAAACCGGAGATTTTCATCTACCACCATTTCTATAGGTGGAGTTGGAGCCTCTACAACATCTTGAATTGGTGCATTGAGATCACGTTCATCCTCAATTATTATGTTGTGTAGTATAATATTTATATATATTTACTCACACAATTTTGATTCATATTTTTGCAGATTAATCAAGCAAAAATGCTACTTATGCAAGAACCAACTTATAAAAAAGGTTTTAAGTTTGATCATGTATGGAATCTAATGAAAGATTTTGAAAAGTTTAAGGATATTGACACCGGAAAGAAAAAAGTTCGAGGACAAGGCTCTACTTTGCAATCATCGGAGTCTGAGGCTCCTAGTCCTACACCACCTATAGGATCATCTCTTATTTTTCACTTAATTTAAATGAGATTTTTTCTGGTCATTACACTTCATCTGAACGGCCTATTGGGGTGAAGAAATCAAAATTAAAGAGATCAAAAGATGAAGGTCTTTCATCAGCTATAAAACTTTTCGAAATCGAAAATAATCAACTTGGGAAGATGTTATCAGAATCTGCTACATCCAAACAACAGGGCGACGAAAGGCTAGATAGATATATCAAAGCCAAGAAATTTAGAGACGAAACTAAAATTTTAATGAAAAATTTAGAAACTATTAGTGATTACCTGCAACGAGAACAACAACGAATACTTGAAAAAAGAAATCGACAATCATTACCGCAATCACAATCGCAATTAGAACCACAATCGCAACAATTCTCGGAATCATATCCTAATTTTTTTTCGAATAGTGCTAAATCTGGAAACGACCTACCGGATTTCTAAATTATTGTTGTGATCAATTAATTATTATGTTATGTATTGTATTTTATCTTGTATTTAAATTATTATGTTATGTATCATATTGTATTGTTATCTTGTATTTAAAATTATTATGTTATGTATTGTATTGTTATCTTGTATTTAAATTATCATATCATGTATTGTATTTTTAAATTAAATTTTTTCATCTTGCCATTTTAATTTTGCTTATTCTTTATAATGAAAATTAATAATAAGATAAAATTTTATTATTCAGGAAAATTAGAAAAAAAAATTAAAATACTATTAATTTGAAATTAAAATAGTATATATTAAATAATATTTTGTAAAAATATTATATTACATTTAAAAAATAATTATGAATATTAGGTATTTAATTAATGGAATTATATGTAAAATAATATGTTAATTAGAAAGTAATAGAAATAATAATAAAATAATGAAAAAGTGAAATAGAGAGTGTGAATAGTAGTTCTCCAAATTTGGAGAACTACTATTCAACTCTCTAAATTTGAAGAATAGAGGGTGATTTGGAGGTGGGTTGGAGTGCCCATTCTCTATTTTACTCTCCAAATATAGAGAATGGAGAGTAAAATAGAGGTGGGTTCGAGATGGTCTTATTCAAAGTGGTTGTTCCATTAACCACTAGGGGGAAACAAAAGTCATTAGAATTTTCCTGACTTTCCACTCAATATTCGATATCCGTGTTGTTATTCGAATAAAAGTCTAGGGATAACATTTACGTTTCCAATAAGCAAAGATGACTCTTGAGTCAAACCTGAAACCTATGATGGCTAAAATAATATTTGAATTACCGCTCCATTATATATAACTTGATTGATCTTTAGATTTGACTAGCTAGTATCTAGGTTGCATTTGTTTTCCACTTGAAGCAATAATCCTAAAGCAACATTAAGTGCTTAACTTACTATTATTTATAAGTTTAATATGTTATCCCTCAATAAGCAAAATTCAAGAAATGTTGATTTGATTATTTGAATTCATAAAATGGATCTTGGGTACAAGTCATTCTTTTTCAAGAGTATTTGCAACTCTTACTTGATTTTTTTTGTTTCTCACCCGTTGTTCATCCGATTAAATTCAAATTCGCACTGAAAAGTTCCACATTGGGGTAAAACGCTCCCTAAGAAAGACGACTCTACACCTAGGAGACTTAAATCTGAAATCGCTGATTAAGATTAAAGGAATACTTGCTAGTGACCACCATAACTCACCCTTCTCTAATAAGAATTGTGCTCGCTATCCCATCCCTATAAAAAGTTGTCAACTGATCTCTAGGTTGCAACATAACATTTATACTCGGTGTAATTTTATAAACAAAATCAAAAGATAATGATTTGCATAGTCTAATTTCTACCTTACTAAGGTAAATAAGTTGTTTCTTCAATAAATTATACTTACTTAGAGCATAATAAATATTTTACTTTAATGTACCACACTTCCTTATGAAAGTCAATTTCATTCACACTTGTTTGTAAAAATGGATGTTTTGGTCAAACATATATATGGATAACTTATCTATAAATAATCAAATATATAAACCGAAAGATTGGGTGGCATTAAGGTTGACCAAATTTTAATTAATTAAAAAAATAACACTTTTGGGTTTGGTGAGTCATTTTCGTTAGGAAAACATTTGTCTATTTGTTAAAACTAGTGGAATCATTTTTGAAAAATAAATAAATAAAAAATATTTATAACATTTACAAAAACATAAATATTTTTACAAGTATTATAAAAATCCATAATGGTTTTAAAAGTTCCTTAAAGAATTAATTAATTATCTTTACCGTTTTATTAGCATCTTCGAATGCTAATTTGGAATTAGTCGGTTAAGCAAATGATTGAATACACCGACAACTAAACTAATAAAATATATAGTTTGTACTAATTAATGAAATCCATTAACCTTTTGATAAAGCACTGAACATTTATCCATCTAACTAATTAATAATTGGAGTATTATTATTATCATAATAAATAAGTTTGTCCAGTTTGGTTGGTCAAAACATATTGAAAATAATATTTTTTTTATAGAAAAATAATTTTTAAAATATTAAGAAAATGAATTTTCTAACAAAACTATAAAAGTATCAGGAAAAACAACCTTGTAGTATTTGGAGATCGATCAATATAAGGTGTTTTGTTTGGATTTTATTAATCACTCTATTCCAGTTTAAATTACTTACTTTTTTTTTTAATTTGTTCTAAAAAGAATGACACATTTCTATATTAAGTAATAATTTAATTTTAAAATGTTCATTTTACCCTTAATGAATAACTTATAGTTAAACAAATATCTATCACTTATTTTAAAAAATAAATTTCAAAAGTCTTATTTTTTTTCTTAAACTCCGTGTTAAGTCAAGTAACTCATATGAAATGGGAGAGGAAGAGTAATTGAAAACTTTAGCTATCTAAAAGTTATAATTTGCAATTATTTTCTACATTTTGTTGATCTTTCTTTCTTTTTTCTTGTTCTTAGTTTATGATTTAGTTTTCATATTCCTATTGCATCACAAACACATCCTTAAAGTTAAAAATTCTTGTAAGAATGAAAGTGGTGATTAGAAATTAATAGTAATAAATAAATGTGCTGTTTACTGTATATATCAAAATAGGTTTGGTCAGGGTAGCATAACATGAATTATAAAGTAAAAAAAATATAAATCCACTACCAAAAATAGGCCTCCATCACATTATTAATTATTTTAATAATATAAATAAATGTGTTGTTACGGGATATATTAAAGTTCTCTTTGTATATAATTTATTGATAGTGTATATTTACACTTCAAAGTTGGATTAGTTGAATATTCTTAATTTGTCTTTCTTGTATGTAAAGTCATTAGTTTCAATTTTTTCAGGTTTAGTTTAATAATTGAATTGGAAAATATTTTCTATAATAAAATAAGTTTCTTAAAAATGAAAAAAAAAAGTTTCATAAGCGACATTCCAATACGCCCCATCTTCAACCCATCCGCCATATGATCATATCCCACCCACCTTCTATTATATTATTTTATATTTTATGAAAATATTTTTCTATGTATCGAATATAGCCTAAAAATCATTAACACAATTTTTAATGCAACTATATATTAATCCTTACTTCTTGATACCTAATAAGACCAATTAATTCTTTCATAACTAGTGGCTGAAAATAAAATTGTACTACATATATCTTCTATCAACCCAAAAATTATGAGTAGTTTCCATTTAACATATTGTACGTACATTTTAATTTTATTTTTATAAAATAGAGAGCATGTTTTCAATCGACAGATAAATTAAAAGCCCGATTGAAATATAATCTAGACTTTGCTATTTATTCCAAATAATTAATTGGAAATATAAGATGAAAAAGAGAAAAAACAACTAACTTATATGAAATTCTATTTACTCAAAGCCAATACTTAAGCTTCCCCACATCAGCAACAACTAGAATCCAAATCTTCATGACTTGGCACACCCATATTCCTTTAATTTCATATGACTAATTAATTATCACCTCACTTTCGACAAATTAGCAATTAAAAATGTGTTATTTGAATCAATGATTCATCAGAAATAACCTCTTTTTCTTCATTAGAAGATAGGAGCAAGATTACATACACGTTATTTTTTTCAGACTCTACTTGTAAAACTACTAATGATATATTGGATTGTTGATGCGGAGAAATATTTTTTTTATACTATGTGTCAAATATGTAACATGCCAATAACAGGTGTATGACACTCCAATACATTCAGGTTGAATTATAAAATGAAATATACGTTTGAAGTGATCAAAATAAGCATTAATTAATTATAATAAGCTATGAGTTAAAGTTATTTTTGTTACACGCTAAATTGGCTTATGTAGCATGCTATGGTCACACTCCAATTAATGCTATATATATATGTTTGAACTATATATTAATACAGTTAATATTTGTATAATTCCGTACTCTAGCGTTATAATTTAAGTTTTAAACTAAGGTATACATTCATTAATTTAAAGTTTTAAATCTGCATTTTACGTTAACTCTGGACCACAATAGCATTAATGCAAATTAATTGTGATTAATTATGACTTGTGACTTACGTTTCCAAAGGCGGCACTAAAAGAATTGCCGCATACAATTTACAATCCACAAAAAGGTCTATAAAAAATACACGTCGGTTATTTGATACTCGGGTTTGACAGGTGCATGAACGACAACTACAAAGTGATTATCATATAATTAAATAATTGAAAATAATTTACTTATGATACTTTGTTATACAAATATTTAATGAATTTTGAGTTTAATTCATTATCATATCCTATCACTTATTCATAAAACAAAATCATACGAGTTGAATGTTTGTGTGTCCGGGGGATGAATCCTATTTTTGAAATGGATGGTGTGAGTTTGTCAAATGTTTGACAAGCCACTACATTAGTGACACATATAAAATATGTTTTGCATCAAATTTTGTTTAGTGAACGTAGGCTTATTGTAAATGTGATTCATATTCTCAATTTTGATACACACCAAAACCTTTTATTTCACGGATTTGGAGGAGATATCAATCATTATAATTAATTTTTTTAGAAAATAAATTGTGTAAATTATTCAAAATTTGCTAATTTATTAATTTAACTAATCTATATATGTGTATTTAAAGTTCTCAAAATTATTTTGAGATTATAGTTTTAAAATTATAATTTTACCTGAAAAGCAGAAAAAAATAATATATAGCTTAATAAAAAATACCTTATCCCATAAACCAAACGGCCTAACATAATTTATTAGTGACACCTTAGTTTCAAAGTTTTCCACATCACCACTTTGTCATTAATTTAAATAGGTTCAAGGTTTTATTTTTTCGAGTTTGTGCATCACCTAATTAAGTATATTAGTTCTTTCTTTAAACACTTGTGCCTTATTGGCGCCGCCCTACAATTTAAATATTAGTAAAAATTAGTACTACTAATTTCTATATAAACCCAACCATTTAAGCACTTAACCCTCCACATATTTCATGCAACTTTAGAGCACCTAATTAACTTGGTATAATATTTTGCAAACCTCATTCTTCCAAACTCAAAAAAAATGGCAAGTTTTAAATTTTGGTTTTGTTTCTTTGTTATCTTGCTTTCATGTTTATGCTCCGAAAGTCGCCCTCTAGAGGCGTTTTCGGGGAAGAGGAAGGAGACAATGATGGAGATTGCTCGAAATATTTTAAGAGAACGATTGCTTAAAGCACGTTCAATTAAGTATGATGTTAATCGGCTTAGTCCTGGTGGACCAGACCCTAAACATCATTAGGGTTCGAGTTGATTCAGGATTTAAACCTGATGAGTTTGAGTAACACAAATTGAACTCATTGTAAGGTTATCTACTTGGGTCCTTCAAAGGGATTACTCATTGGAGATTTATGTAGAAGAGAGATAATTAAAAGAAGAAAAACAAAAGGAGAGAATTAAAAATGTGTGTTTTTTTTTAAATGACCAATTGTGTTCTTAAATATAATTGGAAGTGGACGTTTGCAATTCCCCTCATAATATGATAGTGATCTTGATGTGATGGAGATTTAACTTATTAGTTGTGGATAATAAATTTAAAAGCTCATGTCCTTACCTTTTTAATAATTTAAGCATACAAGTCCTTATTATATGTTCATTGTATAGATCTTTATGATGCATCTCCATATCTAAGTATATGTTTATGTTCATAATCATAATCTTATGATAGGTATATTTCAATAACTAGTTATTATAATTCCTTTCCCCACTTAGTTAGCAAATCATCCAGTATGCATGAAGGTATGTATATAAAAAAAAAGTTAAAATGGATTCAACATCAAATATATATATAACAAATAATTTTAACTTATGTATACTATGTAATCTTTTGACGAAGGGTTTGGATGAACTCTCTTCTTGTAACCTATCTTGGGCCCATGAATTTATTCAGATTTTCCAATCATGTAATTTCATTTTCTCAGCATCATTCACCAATATGAAACACATCCCCGCAGTGAAGGAGTGAGAAATTTAAGGAGTGTCAAAATATAAGAATATAATACACCTAAAAAAACAAAGGGAGTCAACATATAACATATATACATAAAATTAAAATTTTAAACTAGTCAAATAGTCTAATTTCCCAATGAATGGGTCCCACATGCAAAACGTCAACTTTAACAAGTTTTGATTTTTGACATTGAATGTTTACCCATAAATAAGGTGAGGTCGAAAATTCAAGAACATCTATTTTCAAGATTATAAGTGTAATTTTATAATGAAAAATGAGAGTATTATATACAATACCTGCAAAGTGCTTCAATGTTTAAAGCCCACGTAACCCTTGTGATTGAAATTGAACTACTTTGTAATTTAAGGCCCATAAGCCCAACTTCCATAGGCAACTCTTTTCATTTTGTCTTAAATCAACTTTCTCGCTTTAAGAGAATCAAACTACGTGAACTTTAACCGATGATTTTTTTAAAGTAATATTATTTTTACATTATGGTATGCTCCAAATAAAAGTTGACTTGTAAACATTTTTGTGTAATTTCTACATACTTTTTTGCTTTTTCACTAAGTTTTGATCGTTATCAAACTGACTTTTGATAAGCGACAAGTCACAAACGATTTTTGATGGATGAAGTACCAAGCATGTGCTAGAGGAATAAACAACCTAATTTTTTAATTTTTTTTTTTTATAATAATGATGCTTAGTTCAGCTTACGCGCTACATACATCTCAGTCATTTCACCGTGTAAGTATGTGTTATCTCTTATCAACTCAAATATCAAATAACTTTAGCTATCTAATAAACAAGCTAATTAGAACATTTAAAATTCCTTTTGACTATTTTTGTAAAAGGTTATTTCAATGCTTGGCATGCACATTAAAACGTTAATTGCAATGGACCATTTTTCAGAAGACTTATTCAAAGTGGCTGTTCCATTAACCACTAGGGGGGAACAAAAGTCATTAGAATTTTCTTGACTTTCCACTCAATATTCGAAATCCGTGTTGTTATTCGAATAAAAGTCTAGGGATAACATTTACGTTTCCAATAAGCAAAGATGACTCTCGAGTCAAACCTGAAACCTATGATGAATAAAAAAATATTTGAATTACCGCTCCATTATATATAACCTGATTGATCTTTAGATTTTTCTTGGTCTAAATAAAATTTTCCAAAATTCAAAGTCAAAAAAAGAGAAAAAAAAGGAAGATTATATCTCAGAAAGTGATTGCAAATAACGAAGTGAGTGTGACTTGAAGATTCCATATTTTCACAAAATAATGGTTCAAAGGATGCCTATGTCTAAAGGCAAAGAAAAAAAAAGTTGGAATTGATTGTATTTACTAAAGTCTAAAGTGTTTGATTTGGTCAGCACTGACGACCTCATTGGCTCTTATCCTTGTATAATATAATAACTTCTCTACTCAAATATTTTTCACTTACTTAACCTTAACTAGATCAAACAAGTGAAATAATTAAGTGATACGTGTGTCGTACGTGTATATAAAAAAAGAATAGCAGTATCTTAAATTTTTATAAATTTCGAACTCATTCAACGACATAAAATTATACTTGAGTTTTTTCTAAAAGAAGAAGAGTAGAAAACTTAAAACATTCGTAGTTATTAAAGTTAGAGAAACCCTTTTATTTATAGCTAACAAAGGATATTATGAACATGTGTTTATTGTATCTTATCAGAAAAGCCACAACTTTTTAAAAAAGCCATAACTCATCGAAAAAGTCAAAACCCTTCGATATAGTTAGGACTTAGGGTATTATATATATATATTACACGTCATGAAATATTACATCATCAAACACACTAAGTCTGATATTAATCCATGTCAAGCATATTATCAAGTCATGAAAGGAAATACTTTAAAAAAGAAGATAAAACTATGACTGAATATTTATTACATAAACGTTTGTCACAAAATCGAGACATATTTGTGATAGAATTAACTAATTTGTGATAAGATATGATGATCCATCATAAAATTAAGACGAAAACAACTATTTATCACAAATTTGTGACAGATAAAATAATTTGTCATAATTTTTTCATAACTATTGTAATAAAAAATACTTAGAACTTATGTGGTTCATGCAAAAGGGTGGAGCTAGGTGAGGGTTCATGGGTTCGGATGATATATGTATGTATATATGTATATTAATTTGTGAACCCCCAACAACATTGATTGATGATTATTAACGAAATTTAGACCCCAAATTCTTAATTTTGGCTTCGCCTCTGTTCATGCATTAGTTTACTATGAGAATAGTCCTTTATTGTTGACATTGTGGATATTTTGAACTTAACAATACAATTATTATATTCATTACGTTAGAAAAAATGCACTTATTACATACCAAATATAAGAAAAATAAAATAAAATTCTTACTTATTAGAAAAATAACATTTTATTCCTTTGTACCAAACACATATTTATTCTTGTAAACTGCATTTACCTTTAGATCGATCCAAGAGTTAAGTTGAAAAGTAGAAGTCTACATCAAAGTTGTTGAATAAAAAAACCACTATAAATGTCATTTTCCTATTTAAAGGAGTGAATATCAAGTAAGGGTAAGTCACATGCTAGCTAGCTGTTCCACTCAAAACTCACTAATTGCACCATACTAATTTGATAAATTACTTCAATTAGGCAAACAACCACTTATTGCATGAATGACTTCTGTTGTCACACATTAAGGAGTATAATGGGAGTAGTTATTGAGTCTAGGTTGTGTAAGGGGAGGCATCATAAATTCACCTATAAGGTAGAAGATCGTGGAGTGGTAAGTACTCATTCGTTCTTATGCAGTAATTGTAGAGTGGAGCCTTGAATTGAAATAAATTCATGTGACTTTTTGGTATGAATTCAAATTTAGTCATGTACAATATGAATACAAAATATATATACCGATTGCATATATAAAAGAGCATCATAAATGCATGAGAAAGGTTGTGGTCATGGAATGATAAGTACTCCTTAACTCTTATTCAGACGTTTTGAAGTTGAGTCTTGATTAATGAAATCATCTCTGTCAAAAAGCAGTTTATCACACAATCTCATGTAATTTTCTAATACGAATTCAAATATAATCCGATCGTAAATGCACAAGAAAGGTTATAGCCGTGGAATGATAACTTCTCCTTAATTCTTATTTAGACGTTTCAGAGTCAAGCCTTGAAATGAAATCATCACCTTTATTAGAAATTTGTTTACCATACAATATCATGTGATTTTCTAATACGAATTCGAATTTAATCAAATGGTATATAAGTGCACAAAAAAGGTACAAAAAGATAATGATTCCATTCATGAGGCAAAAGAGTGAGATGTTTGAAAGTGGAACCAAATTTCTACCATAGTTAATTTAATTTATATATGTGATGGACTTTTCATTTTTATATGTTTGTGTCATACTCCCACAGCACATGACAATGACCCAGCGGTGCTTATTGTCACGGACTTAGAGTCTTACTAATGCTCCGTGCGGCACTTGACAACTTACTCACGAATCTTTCACGATCTTGTAAGCTCAAGTAAGCCCTTTACGACTAAGATCGCTAAGAGAATGAAAAGGAAGACTTAGAGAATTTGGAAGAAGGCTTTTGTATTAGCTTTGGAAGATTGCTTTACACTTGGATGCTTGGATTCTTGGTTGGATGCCTTGCAAATGAATGGCACCCCCTATTTATACTAACTCCTAAGGACTAAAGTGTAAATTAAATTTACTTACAAGTCCCTAAGATATTTACACAAAAGCCCCCTCTCTAGAATTCTCTACACACTCTAGAGAATTCTAAGGCTTTCTTTAGAAACTATCTAAATTATTCTAGAGAATTCTAAGGAATTCTCTAGCCTTCTTGAATTATCTAAAAGGTTCTAGAGTCTTCCGGAAACCTCTCCACAACTCTAGACCCTTCCGCCCCTATCCGGACGCAAAATTCTACTGCGAAGTGGCGGGACGTGACACTCTCCCCCACCTATTGATGCGACGACCGCGTCGCATTGCCGCTACATCGTCGTCCGAGCCTTGTGCGTGCGCGACCAATAGTCCATTGACTCGATTAAGGCCCTTGCGCAACGCCTTTAACATCTTCCATAGCGTTTCTAGCTCGGTCTTCTGGCTCATCTGCTTCTTAGGATGTGCGCGCCTCGGCAGCTTCTTTGGCATCACAGCATTGTTCCCTCTTGGAACCTTCTTCGAGTGTGGCGGCAGGGACCCTTTTGCACCATTGTCTTTCGAACTCACAATGGTGGTCGTATGCGTCGACTCCTTCTTCTTAGGGTTTTTCTCGAGCTGCATGGCCGTTAGGCGGACTTGTCCTTCCGTCTTCGGCACCTTGACCATGGTCACCATACATGATCCTCCTTGCTCCATGACTAGAAGTCGCTGGAGGTAAGGGTCGATCACTGCGTGGCACTGCTGGAAGAACTCCTGCCCAAGAATTATGTCGAAGAGATCTAAAGGAGCGACAGTGAAGTTGGCCTTACCTTGCCACTCGCCTAGCGTGATGCTCACTCCATGCGCAACTCCACTCACAGGAGTCGGGGGTGCATTGACCGTCCTGAGTTGGGCGTTACTTGGCTTGTAACTTAGCCCCAACCTCGTTGCTGCCTTTTTGGTCATGAGATTGACCTCTGCACCCGTGTCGACCAAAGCACAAGCGGGTTTTCCATTGATCTTGAGGTCGACATACTGCGCGCCGTATCCTCTTGGCTTCTCTGGCTGCTTCGTGATGGCTCCGCATAGTCCTATCAAGCCCAACTGCGTCGTCTCTGCGCCTTGTCCTTGCTCCTGGGCGTCTTTCTCCTTCCGCTCTCGCAGGATGGCACCAAGGCTCTTCAGTTCAGGGCACCTTGCATAACCATGCGGCCCGCCGCATATGTAGCAGCCACCTTTGTTGGCAACCTCTATCTTCCTCTCCATGTTGCCATGACGTCCAGACTTCTTGCCATCGGACTTGTAGGTATCATGATTCTTGGGATGTGGCCGCTGCTCCTCGCCTTTGCCACGGTCTCCCCCACCATGGTCATGACTACCTCTCATCTCTTCTCCTCTGGCTCTGTCGGGCTTCTCCTGCCTGAAGTCTGTCAAAGCTTCGGCCTGCGTGATAGCTTCATCTATGGTCCTGACTTGCCGACGTTCCAGCTCCGTCCTGGCCCAATTTTGTAGCCCATCCATGAAGTGGAACAACATATCATCATCCGTGAGGTTAGGAATTTGAAGTGTGAGGGTAGTGAACTCCTGCACATATACGCGGATGCTACCTGTTTGCTTCAGCTCCCTAAACTTGCGTTTCGCCTCATAGATGACGTTGTTAGGGAAGAAGGCTTTCTTGAACTCCTCCCGGAATTGCTCCCAGGTGTTGATGGTGCACGTCCCCTTCCCTATCTCGGCCTCCTTGCGCCTCCACCATAGCATGGCCATTTCCGAAAGATACAACACTGCGGTGTTGATCTTACTCTCGTCGCTCTTCAGCCCGTTGCACTTGAAGTAATTCTCCAAATGCCAAAGAAAATTCTCCACCTCTTGCGCGTCACGGACGCCTTTGAACATAGGTGGCTTGGGAGCCTCGACCCTGGCCTCCCTGTCTCGATCAAGCGACGATGATCCTCCAACTGCCACACCTTCCTTGAGTGCTTTCATCTCGGCCTTCATGGTCTCAATCGTGCTCAACGCCTCCATGAGCCGACACTCCAGGGAAGTGATAGCCTCCTTCATCTCAAACTCGGCCCGCTGACGTCCCTCCAACTCCTTGCGGATGTTTTCTGTCTCCTCAAGGGTGAAGTCTTCAAGAGTTTTGAATTTGCCGTCGGCCATATTCATGCGTCGGCCTAATATCTCCACGGCCTGCCTTGCCACTTCAACCCTTGAGACCCACTCTTCGCCAGCGGTGACGTCGATGGCTTCCTCGCCAAGTTCATCGTCACTTGCCTCGGTGGTCGAGGGTGGATGAGATGTTAGTGCCTCGCTAGGTGTGGGATCCGGCAGCATTTCTTCAGAACTCTTTTGGTGCTTTTTACCCTTTCGGGACTTCTTTCCACCATCCGGACGGATGTTGGTAGTGCTAGCAGCGTTTATCTCCCCTTCGGTTGCCATTCCCTTAGTATGGAACCTCGCTCTGATACCACTTTGTCACGGACTTAGAGTCTCACTAATGCTCCGTGCGGCACTTGACAACTTACTCACGAATCTTTCACGATCTTGTAAGCTCAAGTAAGCCCTTTACGACTAAGATCGCTAAGAGAATGAAAAGGAAGACTTAGAGAATTTGGAAGAAGGCTTTTGTATTAGCTTTGGAAGATTGCTTTACACTTGGATGCTTGGACTCTTGGTTGGATGCCTTGCAAATGAATGGCACCCCCTATTTATACTAACTCCTAAGGACTAAAGTGTAAATTAAATTTACTTACAAGTCCCTAAGATATTTACACAAAAGCCCCCTCTCTAGAATTCTCTACACACTCTAGAGAATTCTAAGGCTTTCTTTAGAAACTATCTAAATTATTCTAGAGAATTCTAAGGAATTCTCTAGCCTTCTTGAATTATCTAAAAGGTTCTAGAGTCTTCCGGAAACCTCTCCACAACTCTAGACCCTTCCGCCCCTATCCGGACGCAAAATTCTACTGCGAAGTGGCGGGATGTGACACTATGCACTTGACAATATTTGCTGCTATTTAGTCCTTCTATCATACATTGCATGCGCACAGAATTAGCTGATATCTAGGCGAATGCACATATTGAAGTTATGAGTTCGATTATATCGAATCGAACTCATAAATCTTAAATATTAAGCATAATGACTTATATCATATATATATACTAAATTTTAAGTATAATAATACAAATGATCAAACATTTTCGTAAATCTTAAATTCGAGTCTGACACACAATATTCATAAAAGATTTTCACAAGTTTACATTACTAATTTACATTTTTTTTTCTTTTTGGTTTAATTTAAATGGTGATTCCCCATTTAATTTGCATGTGTACTAACTTGATTAATCATTCAAAAAAATGGCAAAAAGTTCATTAATGATTTTGCCTATACCTGTCATTTTGTCCTGCAAACTCCTTAGCTTGCATGTTGTTATTGTAGTAGTAGTAGTATAGTACCTCAATGTCTAGTCTTTTTCAATATTAGTATACGTACCATATATTATAACTCAAAAAATTGGTCCTCTGATAAAGAACTTACAAAACAATCGAAGATCATAGTATCAATCTGAATTTTTTTAAAAAAAATTTCTCATTCGATGTATTTTCCTTTAATATTTAATTAATTCAAATTCATATAACATAACGATGAAGTGTAAGGTGCACTAGTGTGTCTACATATAAAATATAATAAAGGGTTAAAGTAAAAGTATAAAATATTACAAAATCTTACATATAATGAAGTATTGCACATTTGCACTGGATTTTAAAAAAGTATGTCAGTAAAGATGGCATATTTTTTTTTTTCCTTACGCGTGAGAAGTGGCGGGGGCACAACTTGTTATACAGGACAAATACTTAGATCACATAAAAAAAAATTACAATTTTTTTTTTTGGAATTATTTGAGTATTAAAAAAAAGACTTATTGTTATATTTAATTTTAAGATACATATTTTAGTTTTAATTTCTTTGAAGCGCTTGGTTTTTGTTCATTGATATTAAGCATGTTTTGATCGATATTTCTATAATTGGTTTGATATTATTCATGTTCTTAGTTGAATTGGTCCTATATTTCTCTATTATTGTACTATCTGAGTTTGCTAATCGTGCTTAGTGCCGTTTGAATTGGCTTATTTTAGGTGCTTTTAAGCCAAAATAGTTTTTAAGTAATTTTGAAGTGTTTGAGTAAAGTTAAAAAGTGCTTATAAACACTTATTTTAAAGCCAAAATAATAAAAATAAGCCAAAAGCTATAAGTTAGGAATCCCAGCTTATGGCTTTTGGCTTATAAGTCTTAAGTCAAAAATCAATCCAAATAGGCCCTTAGGTCTCCCAATGAGCTTGGTTCTCTCAGTGAATGTATGAGCGCATGATTCAAAATCGTCTTTGTAATTTATAGTTAGTTTTGATATAAGATAATTTAAAACCACACATACATTTATTACTTAATGTAAACTATAAATTTCAAAAAAAATTGTATCATCTTTGTAGAATTTCATATCTAATCAAACAATGTCATATAAATTAGAAGGGAGTAAATATCTAAAATTTATCTCAAACAATAAATTTTAATTTTTTTTTCTTAAAAAAAATTGTATCCAGTCAAACAACCTGAAGTTGAGGGGAGTAGTAAGATATTTGATGAGGGGTTGATCCGCAGATAGTGCCTCTGACATTACGGTGTGCCTTCAAACTTTCAATGTCTTCTGAATCGAGCTTGTTGCATAGAGTTTATTTAGTATAGTTTACTTTTATGTGTATTTTACATATTATTACACAGTGTCTCTACTGCACACAAAATGCTCACTCAAAACATAAAAATTATGACAGAGGTTATAATGCTACAAGCTATCCTAAAGCTTCCAAAAGAAAAATATTACTACTACTTAGTATTAAATTTTACTGAATATATTATTACCGTATTTTTATATTAGGTAGTAGTAATTCTTTAAGGTGGATTGGTGAATTGTTTTAAGAATGTTCGTCTTGTCCAATATAAAAAAGACCACTAGTCCATAATATAAATGTTCTAAAATAAGCATAAGAAATTAATTCCAAAATGTATAAAAGATGATATTTTTAGAGGGGGATTTTTGTCTCCTAAATGAGAGTTTAGAGCAAGTGTTATGGGCAGTGTGACTGCAATTAGGCAGACATGGATTTATAGGGAACAGTAATGCCTCCTCACCTTCACCAAGATTTTTTGACAATATCTATGCCTTTTTCTTTTTTTGTCTTTTCTTTTTCAAATCTATTCCCAAAAAATAAATTCCTTTTATTTCAAATTATTTTTAGTAATTTTTTTTAAAAAAAGAGAAAGAAATATAATATCTTAAGATATAAACAACAATATCGTACATTTGTGATAGTATAATTTTACAACTGAAGTTTGGAAAGAATAAAATATCAAACCTTGTCTTTACATTATAAGGATACTAGGTAAGAAGATGGTTTAATCAATTCTCCCTAATACTTTTTTTCGATTTGACTTTGTCTCTTTTCATTTTCACCTCTCTAAAATCCTTGATTGTAAATTCCTATTCTCAAAAAATTGTATATTCCTATCTCTTTCTATCCCAATTTATTTATTGTAGTCTTTAAAAAAATAATTATTTACCTTGTAAGGGTACTATGGTAGGGAGCTTGTTTAATATCTCTCCCTAATATTTTTTTGATCTGACTCGTCAGTCGTCTCTTCTTGTTTCCACTATATATAATCTTTCACACTCTCACTATGACACCACAATTATATATTTCCTAATTCCTATTCACATGTTCGAATTACGACTTAATAAATTTCAGTTTCTAAATACTTCATAAACTTATTTTTTTTAATATTATTTATTTAAAAAATATCACTCTAACTCATATTTAGACGCTCCCTTAGATAATGTGAGTTATTGTACTTTGGATAATAAATAAGGAACTGATAGGCAATTTATTGGTTATTAGTGGAGAGCAACTAGACACAAGGACATGCAGTGTAAATTACATAGTCCAAAAATAAAAGTAGATTGTAAAAAGACAAAAGGAAAAAAAAGACTAAGAGAGTGCAATTTGAGGAAAAGTTGGTGTTGTTTCTTTGAAGTGAATCAATAAAGAAAGAGAGAGGTCACTACTAACGAATATGACGCAGTAGATGAGACTATTTTTCTCTTAATAAGAGATTTCAAATTTGAATTAAGAATATGAAAAAAAATTTGATATAAAATTTTATATAACATGAATTTAAATTAATCAAATTTAAATACAAATAAAAGAGAAAAAACAAACTCAGAAAAGAAAGAGAGGAAAAAAAGGTGTGATCTAGGCTGTAATATGTCACTTTCAACAAAAGAAAAGTAAATTTTAAAGGTCAATTTGAGCTAAGTAACCAAATGGTTGTAACATGTAACTAAGAAGTTACAAAAAGAGAAAAAAAAGCCTTTGGACAACATTAACAAGTGGGACATCAAACACCGCCTCGTTCTTTCATGCATACTCAAAATTAAAGAACATAAATATAAATCAATCAAGTTAAACAACATATTTACATATTACGTCTTATTTGAACATGATAGAGGTAAATATAATTGGGATACCAAGAACTAGAAAGGTTAAAATTGAACCAAATTGGTTGTGGTTGAATGACAAAAGGTTAAAAAAGAGTGTTTGGATTGGTGATATGTGTGCTTTTTGGGCAGTACAAAAGTGAAAAAATACCACAAGGGTTAGCAGGAGCAGCAACAGCAACAGCAGCAGTAGCTGCAACAGTAGAGTACATACAGAGAGAGAAAGAGAGATGGCAGTGATGATGAGGTTACAAAGACCTTTAATCTTATAACTGACAAAAACACTGCTAACCATAGCAGTACCAAAACCAGTGGCATCTAAACAAGGCTGGCAACTTGGCTCTCATCATATAAAGCTCAAATAAAGGAATCATTGTTTGCCACTTTTTAATTGCTCTGCAAATTCTCATCTTTTTCTTCTTCTCTATTAACCAAATCAATAGAATTGTTTGAACATATATGAGAGAGGGAGTGATGGGTTAGGCATATTTGTTTGAATAAGTTATGGAATTTGGGAAGTTGAATGGCAGAGAGTTTCAGATTTCAGAGTGGTGCCAGATACAGAAGAAGAAGAACAATAGTACAGAAGAGGAACAAGTGTAATCAATCAAAAACTGGAAAGAGAAAAGCAGAACAAGGGTCTGAGTCTGGATCCTCAGAGGAATCAGCAGCACCATTATCATCCCAACCAAAATCAAAATCAAGATTCAGTTGGCAAAGAAGAAGAAGAAAATCAAGAACAATCAGAAAACGAACCTCAGCTTTATCTTCATCCTCAACAACAACAACAACCATTTTTCAATCAACATCAATTGCTTTATGGAAGGTTAGATTCACAACAATTACTTCCTCCACAGCCTCCGCCTCCGCCTCCGAAGAAACGTTCGTATTTGCCTTCTTCGTCTTCATTGGGGCAAAACGTCGAACATGCAACATTGCGTGGAAAAATGGGAGAAACGTCAAGATTGGGTATAAGGAACACTGTAGGAGAGATTGTAGAAGTTCAAGGAGGTCACATTGTGAGGTCTACAGGACGGAAAGACCGCCACAGCAAGGTTTGCACAGCCAAAGGCCCCAGAGACCGCCGTGTGCGTCTCTCTGCTCATACTGCTATTCAGTTTTACGATGTTCAAGACCGCCTTGGTTATGACAGACCTAGTAAAGCTGTGGATTGGCTTATCAAAAAGGCGAAACCCGCCATTGATGAGCTAGCTGAATTACCTGCCTGGAAACCTACAATTGGTTCTGTATCTGCTGCTGCTGCTACTAACACTGATATTGAACAAGAGCAGGCTCAAAAACAGCAAGAAGATAACAACTTTGCATTTCAACAAGGAAATGTTAGTTTGTTTGATAATGTTGCTGGCCCTTCAAGTAAAAGAGCAATGGAGAGTAATACTGCTAGCTTTCTGCCTCCATCTTTAGAATCTGATGCTATTGCTGATACCATTAAGTCCTTTTTTCCAATGGGTTCTTCAACCTCAGGTAACTCTTCAGCTATGCAGTTCCACAGCTTCCAAGAACCCCATATGTTGTCAAGAACCAATAGCCAGAACCAAGATTTGAGTCTCTCTTTACAGTTTCAAGATCCTATTTTGCTTCACCACCAAAACCAGCAAGCTCAACACCATAACCAAACTAACCATAGGGAACAAGAGCAAGTGCAGGTTCAAGCACCAGCTCACTTCACAGGAAACACCCCACTTGGGTTTGACACCTCTGGCTGGTCTATGCATCAGAGACTTGGTTCTTGGAGTGACAGTAGAGACACTGGCCCTGGTGGTAGTGGTGGAGCAGTAACAGGACCTGGTGGGTACTTGTTCAATTCGCCACCAGCACCGGCGTTGCTGCAGCAGCTATTCGGCCAAAATCAGTTTTTTTCTCAGAGGGGACCCCTTCAGTCCAGTAACACATCTTCGGTTCGAGCATGGATGGACCCATCAACTATAGCAATTGCCTCAGGTGATCCAAGTCATCACCATCAAGCTGTTTTACCAATGTATCCATCAACAATTCCTGGTTATGGATTTGCCTCTGAAGTAGGCGAATTCTCTGGGTTTCGTATTCCTGCTCGAATCCAAGGTGAAGAAGAGGAGCACGATGGCATTTCCGATAAGCCATCCTCTGCTTCCTCTGATTCTCGCCATTGAATTAGCTCCAAAAATTTGATCTTTCTCAAAATCCCTGACAGGTATTCACTTTAATAATTGATCAGTCTTTTAATTTTCCTGTTTAACTTTAATGTTCTTGAAACGTTGTTGAGCTCAATTCGCAGGGATATGCTCTACTTGAATGCAATTGGAACTTACAGAAGTGATGCTGCCAAAGAGCCTGGAGATGGAGAATGAGAGAGTTCATTATAGAGTCTGATTCAATGGCATACACCGTGTCGAAAAGAATCCTGATCCTTGTTTCAGGTTCTTCGATCCGGTCTAATATTATTAGTTATTCAACTTTCTTGATTTTGTTCTTGTGTAATTGAGCTTTTCTAGCTCAACAAGTTACTTTAGGAGTGTTATGTGTTTGGCCAGACTTGTCATATTGCTGCTGTTTGCTTTATTTCATGATTTTGGAGACTTTCAAGCTAGAATTGGTAATGTTTTGTTAGATTTTTTTTAAGTCTTGAAAGCCATTCTTAGTAATAGTTCCTGAATTTGATGTAGGTTTCTTTAATTCATTGCTACCCTGATTACTGTTTCATTGATTTGGGTTGATTGCTGTCTTTCTTATTTTAAAAATGTGAATGGATTGAAGAGATGTGATTGTTTTCAGCTGTTTAGATAAAAGAGTCAATTTTTCATGTTGAAAGAGAGATCTTTCTTTAGTTTGATAGTTGCTTTACTACTTTCTGATAAAACCAGTTCATGTTTCAACAACTTCCTCAAGCCCTCAAAAGGGGATTGAAAGAAATACATGGCCTTTTTAACATCCCTATCACTTGTAGGATATTTGTGAATCTCAAAGGGTAAGTCATTTTCTATGAGCAGTAGAGTTGATTGAGGGTGGGTTAAAGGAGTGGTAAAATGTGAATGCCAGCTTCAGCTTTAAACTAATTTTTAGTGACTTTTGCTACCTATATTGTCTAGACTTGCCTTTACAGATAAGTATATAGTCTTGAAAGCTTCATCTACCTAATTTCCTATCATAAAAGGGTTTGGCAGCCATTCAAGTCCCTAGCTAACAGTTTTATTTATGTTTTGATTCCTTTTGCCTAGTTAGTTTCTCTTATTCTTATTAAGTAGTTAAGCCAACATAAGTCTTGAATGAAATGGAAAGAATGTCTTAGAATTCTTTGCTGTCCATCATAAGGTGATTCATGTTTATGGTCTATGTTGTTTAGACTCTTCAATAATATCGACGGTGTGGCAACATTTTTGGAGAGTCTGAGCAACATAGTTTATGGTAACAAAGTGATGATTAGAGTCAACAGTCATAGCCCCACTGAGTACAAGCCACAGGGGTAGTTTATCACACAATGATGAAGTTGCTAGGAATATAAACTTGTCAAGGACAACCCCAGGAAGCTAAGAAAATGATCATTCTAGATGAATGTTGGAAGGTAGAAGAACTAAGTGGGGCTAAGCTAGGCTTCATAAAACTGAGAAACTGAAGAGAACCAATCAAATTGCTATTAAAGATGAAACAGAAGCTGAATAATAGAAAGAACTACCAAACACATATACAACAAAGTGTGGCACTTGGCAATGAATTCTTGGTCCCCTGCCCTGCAAATCTCAGTACACCTAATAAAAGACTGTCTAGTGGGATGTTCTCTCTTTGTTTTCCTTTTTCTTTTTTTGGGGTTTATTGCTTACTCCCTTGGGAAAATATTAGTTAGACACATCAAGCTGTTGACAATTGCCTCATAGTAGTTATTGTCACTTCTTTATGATTGATTGGTACTGTCAAACAGAAAGATAAATGGCACTAAATATTTTAAATCATGGTCAGTTGAACACCCTTTGCGAGAAAAGTATACTATAAAATGTAGTATTGAGGGATTGTAGAGTTTATTGTGGTGGCTATGTTTTCAATACCATTTATAATTAGGATGCCCTACTAAAATGACAGAGGAACTAATGCTATATCATGAGTTGGAGCTTGCTGTATTTTGTTTCTATATTACAGTTTTGTATTGAGTGTGTAATTACTTGACCCCATGTGGGATGACTTCTATGCCATTATAGGTTTAAATGAAAATAAAAATCAAATCTTGTGAATAGAACTTCAAAGTTTCCATCAACCAATAGTGTTGTCATTGGCATAAATCTATTTTCTTGTACCTACAAAGTTTAATACTAGGAGTGATGAAAATGCCAAATATAGAACAGAAATAGCAAGGATCCAAACTATCAGTTCAGGTTTATTTACTTACTGTCCAACAAGTCATAACTCATATGCCACCCTCATAATGGTACTTGTCTTGGAGCCTCGACTGATTGATTCGTGTGTTTAAGACCCATTATAGGGATGACAACACTCCTTGTCCGAATTTGTTTGTTTTCTTGAGTTCAAACACGAGACATCTGGTTAAGTGGCAGAGAGATTCTATCTATCCTATCACAATCGCATGTGGCCTATTAAGTTCTTTGGAACTAGAGAAGTTTCCTTTTTCTTCACCTTGATACACTACCAACAGGATATTTGTTAAAGAGCTTTGAATTTAGCTTATTTCTTTAGTTTTTGTCATTAAGAGTGTTAATTATTGCAAGAAAGTTAAATTATTGATCTAGACTCGACCCAAGAAGTTACTTTCTTGACCTTGTATCTAGCTCAATTCAATAGTTAGCTCAAGAGACGAGTATTGCCCAAAATAACAAATTATCATCTTACTCAGATGTTGGACTTCTAACACCACCTTGATATCATGATAAGAAAATTGAGTGAATCTCACTCTCATATCACGATAAAAAATTGGATTTTGGACCTGACTCGATTAGAGAATATATTACCTAATCAGGACTCACTATCCAAGATTTTCTTTTAAGAGAGTGAATATTCATCGGAATATAATATTGTAGTGCTTCAAATCAGACAAGAAAGAAGGTATCTTTTGATTCGTTTTAATTGAGGATTCGCGTGGTTAGCATCAAAAATTGAAAAAAGAACAATGCAATTATTCCTTTCTCTTTTATTTTACACCTTATTTGGATAGTTTCTGTTCCATTTTAATCTAAGGAACAATTTGGTATGATCACATATTTTTTAAAATTTTATTTTATTTGTTAGCTAATTATTTTTTTCTAAATAGCTTCACCTCGTACTTTACTCATTTTCTTTTAGAGATAAGTATTGATAACACCCTTAATCTAGGCGTGAATTCTTAGTTTAATTTCTCAATTATCAATTGCCTTTAAAACACTACTTTACTTGACTAATGAACTTAAATACACCCCGATGTTACATGAGTGAAATACACCCCTAATTTCTCGTCAAGTTTAGAGGTGTTTTCAATACTTCTCTCAGTTTTTTATTAAGAGTCTAATGCTCCTACAAGTGTTTGTAACCATTTGTTAGGTCATGTAACACATTGGTGTGGGGGTGGGGTGGATTTGGGGTGTATCTAAGTTTAGTTAATCAAATAAAAGGATGTTTTTAGAATTGTCAATAGTTCGGGACGAAACTAATAATTTTTGTCAAGTTCGGGTTACAATGAGAAACAAGACAATCTATTTCATAATATTGTATTCATCAAAACAATATAAAATAGTATGTAATAGTCATCCAAACAAGAAGTCTAAAAAAATAACCGGAAAAGCGAAAACAAAATTAATCAACATTATGGTTGGTCCCGGCGGGGCTTGAACCTGCGACCTTCGGCTCATAAGACCAACGCTCTAACCAACTGAACTACGGGACCTTCCATTTTCAGCTTTTTGACTTATTTTATTTTTCCGAATATTCGAAAAAAATGGGAATTTTTGGGCTAATACCCAATTTATGTGATCTAATAAAGTAAAAATATACACTATTTAATCATGATTAATGATAATTGTATATGTTCAAATACATGTCATAGTTACGTAAAATTAATACGAATATACTTTTACCATTTTCACGTCTTCCAAAATAGTTGGCTATACACCAATTCCAATATATTATAAATGACGTAAAATTAAAGCCATGTTTGTAAAAACTAAGCCTAGCCTCAACCCCCATCGATGAAATAGCATTTTCGATGATACTCCTATTTTATTTTAATTTTACAAATAGAAATTGTCATGGAGTTTCAAATTTTGAATATTTTTTTTATATATAAAAAAGAGTGACTTGATGACCTTCCGAGGCCGCTTTGGATCATCAATCATTTCCAAGAAAAAATGACAACAATAATTACAAATAATTTATATTTCATCATAACAACTAGTTTAAAAGTCAAGATCAACTTACATAAGATCATATATATATATATCCAATTTATACGATATACTTCATATTTTGAGTAAGATTTCATAATTTTGATCGTGCATTCAGACATAATTTATATTAAGGACATACAAAGAAAATATGGTGACAAATTTTCTTGTTTGATTCTTAAAATTCAAATAATATCATATAAATTATGACGAGTAAATTGTATGTGTATATTATATAACGACTTCCCAACTGCCAAATCACAACTCGAGGAAGGAAAAAAAGAAGAAGAAGATACCCAACGAAGAGTTCTTTTTTTGTTGGTTACTTGGTTATATCTATGTGGAGATTGATTGAGGTCATGATGAACTTTTTTTATTAATTTAAATTTTTCTTGTTGAATTGCATGCAATAAAAGGGTCCCACACTTTGGTCCAACCGATCTCATTACTTGTTCAGTATTTCAAAAATAATTTTTCAATTTTATTTGTGAGTAACTACATATTAATTAATATGGTATTCCTGTAAAATATTAATATCAATCATTATTTCTTGAAGATCTTCAAAATGAACAAGTAAAAATAAATTGAAAAAAAATACATTTCAGGAGAATTAATGCAATCTCAAGAAATTTGATTTTGCGGTTTAATTATAAATATTACTTTTAACTATAGTGTATTTCACTTGCACGTAGATACAATATATTCTGCTACCTTTTAAATTAAACCATTACTACATTTAATAAATACTATCACTATATTTCAGGATTAGGGATGAAACAATAGCTATATACGAAAATTCCTCTTAAAATAATCACTTATGTTACAATTTTTTAAATTTATAAAAAGTTAACACTTTTAGTCTGCGTCAAATATTGACGTGTCGAAAAAAACAAGACGGAGAAAACAAAGGAGAAAGAAGAGTACATGAGAGTCGGTCTAGGGAAAAAGAAATGAAGAGTGGAACGACCATTTTGCCGATATTTTTGTTAGTAAAAAATGGGAGAAAGACCACTTTTTTAGCTTCCTTTAGATTTGCATTTTAAAATTTGAACTTTCTTAGATTTTGTTTTTTGTCTTTAACTCTCTTCTTTTAAGTGTGTTTATTTTTTCATATTTTAGTGATCTAATCAACAACACTATAATTTCACAAAAATCTTATACTATTTTCATATCAAAGTTACAATCTTGCTGAATTATTTCAGTATTTTCATTTCATTGTTTTCAAATCCACTCATCAATATACAGATTGGGATTTCTTAGATCCTCTGTATTTCAAGAAAAATTTGTTTTGTGTTCTTGATGGATTTTGTGTTTATATATATATAATATAGTTTTTCTTTCTAAACTATATAGAATTTTTATAAAGATACAATTTTATTTTATTTTTTTAATGGCTGAGGCAATAATGGCAATAGAAGAACATAACAATAGTAGTAATAGTGGTACTAAAAAGTTGAAGCAAAAAAGAGTTCCACAAAGAGGATTAGGTGTTGCACAACTTGAGAAGATTAGATTAGAGGAACAACAAATAAAAGATGAAATTTTGCCATCAGATTCAATTGTTACATCAAAAGATTCAACTTTTAGGGCTTTAAAATCATCATCAGTTTTGAAAAATTGTGACTTTAGACTAAATTCATCAAAACCATTTGTTGATAATTTGAGTCCAAAAAAGGGTTTGGAATCTACAAAACAAGTGAATGTGAGTGAAGGGTATGATGATGATTGCTCTACATTATGTAGTGGAAAGTTTAATTCTGAGAAAGATCATCAAGATGAGAAGTTGTATCATCATGGTGTTGTTATTCAATCCCCGATTTTCGCCTTGCCACAATATCAACAACCTGTTTGTTCTTCATCAATGGTAAGCTAAGCTGCATTACTTGTCTCTTTTTTTTGTTTTTGGACCATTTGGGGTTTGGAATCTACTAGCCTGATTAGTTCAGACTAGTGTTGTGGAATGTTTACTTGGGGAGTTTTAGAGGTATTTGTTCTCAGGACTCGAACATGAGACCTTTTGTTTGGTTAAGGATAGAGGAACTTTTACCATTCCATCACTCCCCTTGGTGGTATCTCACTTATCACTTTTTTTTTTTTTTCTAGTTTAGCAATTTGTTGTTCAGAATTCACTAGCTCGAGTAATTTAGATTTGAGTCTTAGAAAGGTATCTATGGAGAGTTTTAGGCTCCGTATTACATGGACATTGGGGTTGTGCTCAGGGCTCGTACCAGAAACCTTTGGTTAAGGGTAGAGGAATCGATACCATTTCATCACAACCCTTGGTGGTAGCTTACTTATTATCTTCTCTTTTTTTTGCTTGGTTTACTCATCTGGTGTCCGGAATTTAGCAGCCTGACTAATCCTGTTTAGCTTTAAAGAAAGCCCACTATATGAGGAGCTTTGGTGTTCCTGTTAATCAGGGTCTGAACCATTTGGTTAAGGGTAGACAAATCTTTAAAGCATTCCATCACAGTCGTTGATCGTTGCTTAGTTATCACCTTTGTTCATTTCTAGTTTAACCATTTAATGTGTCTGCAATCTACTAGCACGACTAATCTGGAGTAGCATTGTAGACTGTAGTAAAACTCACTACATAGAGTTCTTACCACCCTATCAAGGAGTAGTCCATTCCCGGGGCTTGAACCTGAAACTCCTAGTCAAGGGTAAACTGTATTTTGTTATTCAGGCTGACTTGTCGTTGGTCGAATTTAGTTGCTGAACCAAATTAGTATCCTGGATTTTGCAGGTGAATATCTCATCAGGGATATCATCATCATCTGTTACAAATTATCAGATGGAGCCCCCTTCAAACCAAAGTTACCATGGCTATAATTATTTACCTCTATGGCCAGATGAAGTGAAGGTAAATATCTGTTTCACCTTCTAATCTGTTTGTAGAATATATAAGTTTAGTAGTTTTTGGTTGATAGCTACTATATTTTGTTTGTTAATGTAGAGGGTTGGCATAAAAAGACCATATACATTCCCTCCAGAGTTCCCTCCTGTCCCAACATTTCACTGCAAATTTCCTCCACGCTATGATGCCCCTATGTGCACAGCAAATTCAGACTCAAGAACTTATCTTAAAAGGTTCAATATCTCTCCTGAAGTTAGCGTTGTTTTAGTAGTTTGAGTACTCACCTCTAACGAGTCTCGTTGATCAACTTGTCAGAGAAGTTCCTTTAAAATCAAGGAATGTTGTTAGACAAAATAGAGCTCTCAATGGAGATTTTCTCACATTGGCTCCTCCTACAGCTGTTGGTGCAGTAAATCAGCAAGTTTTTCCTAATTTATCCCCTCAGAATATCGAGCTGTTTAAATTCGAGACTCTACCCTTTCAAGTGAGCAACAAAAGCACTATAACATCTTATTTTATGTTACCTTATATGTATCCTTATTGAGTTTTCCAACTCCACAGGAAGTTCCTGAAGAGCCTAGCACTAGGTCAAGCCTAAACAGATCAGTTCAACAACGCATTTACAGATTCTTCCCACCTCCGAACGTGCAAATTGGCCAACCAGGAAACACTCATGGTGAAGTAGGAGGAAAAGTTGATCTCAATCTGAAGCTATAGAAGTTTATTCCATGCCATATGATATATCCTGGAGAGATGGTTTGTTAAGTATAGAGGTTAAAAAACGTTACTTCTAAACTGCAGTAGGAGATAATTATAAAATGAAAAAGATGCCTTGAACATGTTGTTTCACAATGAAAAAAAGATAATAGTTGTTTGACTATAGTTTTATTACTAAAACGAAATGAAGGTAAACAAAAAGCTCTTCATTTCATGTCTTTCAAGTAGTTTATGGAGTCTTTTGCAGTGAAAAGTGTAATGAAAGTCATTTTTTTGCATGTAACAATCGAAAACATCAGAAGAATAACAGGCTTGTCTTAAACAAAGGATGTGTTTCATGGCCTTAAATCTGTTCTTGATTCAACACACTTCCATTGTAGTGTCTGAGTAGATACTGTTACTTTCTCTCGAACTATAGTACTATTATTTGATAAATATGTGTATCCGTGCACGTGTGTGTGAGAGAGAGAGAGAGGGAGACTGAGAATGCAACAGCAATAGGCTTAACATCAATGGACATGTATGTATATCTGGAAAACTAAAAATCCAATACATAATAAACATAGAATTTGGAATTTCAAATTACATGTAAAAACAAGGTTTCTCAGCTCTGGGAAGAGCAATTGAGATTTATAATCAAGAAGTTTTGACACATTCAAGACGACTGATGTGCACTGCTGCTCAAAATATACACACCAACTCTGATCTTTGTTCCTTACAATGATCGATCTATGACCAACCAAAGACGTAGTCAAGAACATACACGAGTGCAAGGGAGAATGGATAAAGTGCAAAAGCTATCAAACAAGTCCACAGAGGAAAGGTGGTGCGGATGCTCCCTAAGATTCCCATAACAATGCAAACAATTAGAATAACCAACACTTCAGATGAGAAGTTCCATACTAATCCTCGACTGTAAACAATAGCCAAGAAGACTGACAGACAAAGGAGATTGTTCATAGTCACAGCTCCATATAACTGCAAGATATCACCAAATGTATTATTAGCCTTGGAAACTGAACAAAACAAACAAGGCCTAACTCGGAGTGAAGTTTAAAGTAGAACAATAGCATATCCAACGTAGTACTACAAGTGTAGTCCGGGTAACGTGGTGTGTACAGTGTACCTAGCCTTACCCCTACCTTGTGAAGGCAGAGAGGTTTCCAATAGACTCAAGACATACTAAAAAACAAAAGGAGGAAAGAACAATAGCAACAACAAATAATACGCTAACCGAAGCTAAGGAAAGAACATGTAATAATAAGAACGAAGAATAAAAAAATTAGGAGAGTAATTATTGCATGAAAACTAGTGTAATACCAAGTCCTGACAGAAATTTACACATGTAATGGCGGTGAAAGCTTTAGAATCTCTAGTTGAGGTTCTTGGTCTCTGCATTTTACTATTATTTTTTTTTTCTTTTTTTGTGATGAATGAGGTCTGTCTCTTTATTTGCTTCAAGCTTCTATATACCATTAAATCTAGTGAAGTGTTGGTACAGCTAAAGTTGGGAACGACAAAGGATTTTACAAGTTAAGTCTTCAGTTCAAGTCTAAATCGTCGGTGATTATTAAGAATTTGATCGTTTATATTAACTAATGCAAGTATTGGAGGGAAAATCAATTAAATTCTCATACTAAAGTGGTGGAAGTCAAGCAAGAAAAACAAACCTCAGAAAATGTTAATGACGCAGATCTCTTCTTTTTCCGGGTAGCAAAAATTATAGCCGACACTGCCTCACTGGAGTTTGTGGCAAGAGGCAGTGCAATGAAAGAGATGAAGAAAGATGGAATACTTGTGGCACTGGAGAAATTATTAACAGCATCCACCAAAGGATCAGCAAAGACAGCAGCAATAATGGTACCCAACAACAACAGTAACGCGGCCTTTATAGCAACTTTTCGAGGATTCTCGACACCCTCAACAAGTTCATCACTTTGATCCTCCCCCAAGAGACTGTGCTCTCTCCTTGTTTCCTGCAACGTTCATCTACACTGTATCATAATCGTCCTAACTATAACTATTTAAATAATTTCATCAGGTCACAACATACCTCATGAAAATCATCAATGTAATTGATGGTATTAGGACCAGCCTGAGCAGAAGAACCATTAGAACTCCTGGCTTCATAAAGCCATTTTTCAACTCCATCAATGAATTCTTGCATATCAACTTGATCATCACAAGACGTATCAAAGTCCTTCAGTACTTTTGCTATTGCATCATCTTCTTCTAAGTTAATCTCCTCAAGACGGATTCCTACGACCAGAGCTCTTAATTCAGAATGGGAAAGATGACCATCACCATTTTCATCAATTGCATTGAACAGCCTGTAAAACAATGCTTCATCACATCAGCAATCATTCTACGGTGATATAAACAAGGCAGAAACAATTTAAAGCTCACTTTTCTAAAACTTCTATATTTGGTGTTCCATGATCTGTGAAAAGCCTCCCCAATGCGTGCTTTTTTAAATGCTTCAAAATTCCTGATATGACATGCTTATGTTTTACATAAGCAAGCTTTCGTGTTTGTATCCAAGGCTGAAAGACCTGCATTAACAGTTAAAGGAAGTTCAGCAGGATTTATCGATTTACCAACCAGGCATTAGTCTCAATTACCAACCAGGATTAAGAGTATTCTCCGCCATTAATGTCAGTGGCGTGAAAGAAGAAAAACTCATCAAGATTGATGGAGAAAAAAAAAATGAAAACCTGACAATTACCTGATAAAGACAATAAGAGAGGAGCAGCGACAACGATATGATAAGAGCTATCAAGACAGCTAAATGTCTTCCTGAATTTGAATGGAAGAGCTGTGGTAACTGCACAACAATAAATGGAAGAACAGATATGGCCATGATCATTGCAGCATAGCTTGTCCAGATATCAGTGGCAACACCAGAACCTACAGACAGAGAGTCCCACCTTTTGAGCAGAAATACTTCGAGAGATAGAACCTGCCTTCTAGTAGCATGAAATATGACATGCATTATTCAAAAGCCTACATATTGTAAGAAGAATTACGAGGAACATATTTGTCACCATAAAAATGCCTGAGCCTTAAACTTTACGACATCCTAATCCTTTATATCATATGGAATATGACCAAAATACACATGATTTGTTCCTGCAATTTGGTACCAGATGGTTACAATGGTGTTTCATGAAAGTTCCCCTATGTTAACTAGCAAACCAGTCATTCATAATAGTTCACATATGGTAATATAGTGCATCCACTGGATGCAACACATCAAAATTATTCATAAAACTTGCTAAAAAAGGAGGGTGAGAGAAAAGCAAGTTCATGCAGATACTCTAAAGTAAAGAGACATACCAGTCAAACTGAGCCCTTTAGTGTCTTTCAAATCCACAGCAGTAGAATTTTCTATATCACACTTGCCAACAATGCAACAGGTTCCCCATATCACAGTAAGAAGCATCACTGTCGACCCAGCTAACAAGCCTATTCCTACAGAGACCTGGCTCTGCGCTTCTGCAGCACTTCCAGTAATCCCGGATACTGATGAAAAGAAAAAACTTGTGAACTTAATATGGCTTGCAACAAACGACTTTTACGATATAATTTCAAAACAAGGTTTATTATGAAAAGGAGAACTTCCCTAAGAACAAAACACAATGGAAGCAACTGATCTATACAAGTGATACCAACTAGTTCAACTTAAACTTAGTTGTTCTTACATTTACAATAGGTCTTGTATTTGCCATGTCTAAATACAAATTTATGTTAGCATCACAAAACATTTTTATTAGATGTTTTTCTAGGAAAATCATCAATCCAATCAATGATGTGATGCTTTGACTTCAAATATAATCCATTTTTCTACATCCTAAAATTAATAAAATAAAAATGATAACAATTTTCTACAACTACATGCTCATATTAGTGTAATTTTCAGGAGAAATGATTTGTTATAAAATGGTAAAGTTTTTCTTCAAATAAATTTGACATCCAACTATAAAAATGGATTAAATTTCACAAAAAATGGAATTCAAAGCATGAATGATTATGTCAACAAAAGCTTACTTAAAAGTCAATGTACATAAACTTAAATCTAGAGAGAATAATATAATAAAACAAGACAAACGAAACTTTTGGATCTCTGTTCCTTCTGATGCAATTCTGAATCTCTCTAATATCCTATAATAATACTCCTTTGTCTCAAATTACTTGACTAAAAAATAATTTTCCAATTAATTTTTAACTACAAACAATTATGATTTGAATTGTTTATTTTAGTCCTTACAGACGTAACTTAATTTCAATACAAGTGTTGAAAATACCTATTAGGTTGGGTCCAACCATATGGGGTACTACTAATTATTCTTTAACTTGTTCTAGGTAGGAAATGAAAGGAGGAGTTTTTCCACCATAATAGACGGCTAGGCTTAGCTATTCAAAAGACAAAAAAACGTTTTGAATCTTCAGAGGATATTTATATAAGTTAATAGTAACATATCCGGATTTTTACCAAGGGCTTGAAAATTAAAATGTAGTGCCTAAGATTTAAATTTGAAATTTCAAGATGAATTTGAATCCTCTAATTCACCGAGTTACAAAAATTATCTTATATAAAAGTGTATGTATTGTCAGTGAAGTTTAGGTGAACAACCTCCCGCTCCCTGGATCCACTCCTGCTGAGGAGAAAGGGAATTCATCCATTCCGTGAGGATATTCAATGACCTATGACACAAAGAAATGATTGTTGCAGATCTGCTTCCGCTACAGAAAAAAACCGTATATCTTCTGGACTAGTACTCCCTCTTAAAGTCAATCAAGATTTTTATTTTTTTTATGACAAGGAAAATTTGAAGCTATACCTTTTGGGTGCGCATAGTGTAAAACTAACCGGCATTAGATAAGCTCGAGCCAGAAGGCAAATATCTGTGTCCTTAATTATTGTTATTTAGAATACATTTTATACAAATAAATTTTATTTAAAAAAACTTAAAAAGCTTTTATGTTCGAATTCATGGTGATTTTTGAAAATTTCAATAGTGGCACAGAAATCGAGACAAAAAACAGTACTCATTCACAGTGTTAATGCTCCTACAATAAGGACATGGTATCTTTATTTCTACCAAACTTCAACAATTTTGCCATTTTTGGAAGCAAAAAGGCAATAAATGGTCAAAATAAACATAGTAAACGAAAGGACGGAGACGGAAATCTTACCGAGAATGAGCATAGCATCAGGAAGAGCACCGAGAATCGGCAGGAAAAGTCCACCAATTAGACCCGGCCCCAAAATTTCAAGCAATAGCTCACTACCGGAGGAGAGATAAGTAGCAGCCGAAAACATAAGGTAACCATACACAATAATAAGGAAGACATTTCCTAGAGCAGTTTTCGTGCAAGGCAAAAAACCATAGCTCTGTTCACACGCCTCTTCTACTGGTGCAGCAAATAGAGAGATAATTGCTCCTTCACGACCAGTACTAGTACTATTTCTGCCTCCGCCGCCGTGAACTCCATCGGAGACGAGATCCGACGATGACTGGTCGACGATTACACGGCCGCCGTACACGGCGGTGGATAAAATGAAGAGGATTAGGAGAGTGAAGAAGGATTTGGGAAACATGTTTGGAGATTTTTTCATGCTTAGAATATATTTTTGGAAATGAATACTGTAATATATAGAGAGATCTGTTATAGTGTATTAGTCGACTGATTAAGTCATAAATTTAATTAGTTTAATCATTTAACGTGTTGCCAACGCGTATCGTATGGACTTTTAAAACTGATTTAAGGCTTTTTTCAAAGTGTATGCCGTGTTCTAATCCTTCGATTTCATTTTATATAGACGTTTCATTTTACTAAATTCTTTATAGTATTAAATTTTATATAAAATAGTGATTTTATTGTCGGTATTTTGACTTAGCATGAAATTTTAAAGTCTAAAATATTTTTCATGTTCACTTCTACCTGTTTACTATTTCTAAAATAGAGTTCTATTTTTTATTTATTACTTTTAACATATCAAGAATATTAAACCTTTTTTTCAACGTTACTTTTTAAGAACCTAATATTAAATTTCAACTAATAAAAATAGTATGATAAAATAGTTAAATCAATCATTGTTTACTTAATAAGTCTGTCGAGTTCAAATGTGAATGGAAGTAATAAATATTTGTATAGTTATAAATTATCTAATTAAGATAAGATTATTGTTTAAAAGTTAAATTATTATTAAATATATAAATATATTTTTTTAAAATGACAAAAATAGGTAAATAAGGTGGTAGTTGGGTGATTAGACTTCAAACGTGGCAATGTCAACGACACCAAAACTTGATCTGCCATTTGTATAATCATTTCTTTCTTCTTTTTTTTTCTTTTAAATATCTAGGGATGACAATTGAGTCGGACAAAGGCGTGGCCAATCCAGGCGAGACACACAAAGTCTTAATATAGCAGGACAAAAGAAGATTTATAGTTCGTTTGATCAATTTTTTGAAAATTAATATATTTAAAAGTGCTTTTAGGAGGATATATGTTTTATAATAGAAGTATTTTGTGTTTAACTAATAATTTTAAAATTTCTAAATCACAATCAATTTAAAAAAAAAAAAAATTGCGGATAGGGGAAGGGAAAAAAAGAAAGGGAATTACAATACGGGGAATCAAACTTTATGAATGTGGAGCAATAGAATTATTATTTTTACTTTTCTATTTGGCATTCACTATTCATATTGAAACTCGACTAAATTTGAATTTATGTCAAAAAATTCCACATTAAAGATAAAATATTTCCTAACAAAAACAATTTCATACTCAGAAAAACTCAAACTCGAAATCTCATTGAAAATTACCTAAGGTGGAGTGGGTCCTTTTTGAACGTGTATGCCGTACTTAAAAGTGAAGTCGTACAATTTACATTTTGCTTTCCTCTTTTCAACTTTTTATTATGCTAAAGGACGAAATTTCAGTTTTTTCTAAATAAGATTTATTGAGTGAAATGTTTATCAAGCTGGATTATATATAAGGTAATAAAAAAAATAGTTAGTTTCAATGAAAAATTGTCCAATTTTTCAGTTCTTTGTATAATATCTAATTTCTCCTTCAACTATTTTTCCCAACCCTATTTGGTGTCGAATTAGTTAATCTTTCCTCTCAAATTTATGTGTCATATTTTTAAAACATTTATTTTCTTAAATATTGTTTTTATAATAAAAAAATTATTTTTTCAATTTTTTTTATCAAATCAATTAAATAAGGATGGAGAGAGAATTTAATTGTTGTGGGCTGGTGGGGAAATTACAATGCCACCTATTTTGACGCTTTTATATGTTTTCAAGGGGTAGATTTCCCTTCTAGTTCTGCCACTTGTTTAATGGAGCAGTATTTTATCTCTAAAAAAAAAGACAAAAAAAAATATGTAATAATATTCGCTTCATCCAATTTTACGTGATATTTTTTCTTTTTATGCTTAACGAAATGTCATTAAACTTTAAATTTTTGGTCAAGAATGAAACTGTTTCATTATTTTGCAATAACCCATATTGATTATTTAATTTTCGTCTTATTAATCATGAAATTTTACGAATATTTCTGAGTACTTTTATATTGATATCTCAAAATTGTTTATCATTCTGATTATTAAAAAGACTTAATGATACTATTTTACATGAAAATATAAAAGTAAACCCAATTAGGTAAGTTTTAGGAGTGAACGAGCTTGATAGAAAATTAAATATTTGCTTTACCGTTGAGAATATGTTACAATCAAATCCATCTGTTTTTTGAAAACATTGTCAACATCTTAAAAAGTATTTTTTAATATAGAAATTTGAAATTTAAAATATATTTTTACATGATTTCAGAACACACAAATTCTGCATTAAAAAGTTTATTTTTTTTAGAGAAAATGATGTGGACAATTTACATAATTAATTCGATACTCAAAAATTGATTTTTTTTTCTTCACATGGTTCTCAATTTTAGAATAATAGTTCGATTAAATTTGAATTCGCATCGAAAAATTCCACATATTTTTTAAAAGATGAGGAAAATAACCTCTCATTTTTTTATTTTTGTTTAAAATTCGAGGGGGGAGGGAGGGAAAAGGGGGAGGGGATTCTCAATCGTGTCCTCACCAATAAGGTGAAAATTCACGCAACTAGTAAACTAAGCTACTAAGATTCTGTAGGGAAATTTCTCTAGTAAAAGTAAGAAAAATAAGTCTCACAAATGATTATCTACTTACCACCTCAAGCATTCACTCCATCCATGTCATTCATAGTATTTGTCTTGATTATAAACAAATAATTTAATGACAATGTATCGAACACAAAATAATAATTAAGAAATTCATTTATTTACCTTCTGAAAAATAATTACTTCATACGAAACACACTTTAAAGGTAAAATGTTGCCTAAAAAGACAATATTTATCAAGGTCTTAAAACCTCAAACTCGAGACTTTTAATTTTAAAAATATACATTTTTTAAAATATTATTGTTTGATTGGATAAGTTGAGCTTTGAATTATCTTTTTGTTTTTTACATCAATAATATGGTCCCATAAAGTTTGTCATAACGTCAACATATCGCCACGTCCAAATACCGTGTATGAACTTTAATACTCTTTTATTTATGTCGATACCACTCTAAATCTTAATCTTAATTACAATCTTATCGACGTTCCAAGTATACGTGGTTGGTGGTTCATTCATTGGCCAATTTGCATCTTTCCCATTTTTGAAAATCTTAATCTTATTCATGCTTAGAAATATTCGCAGAATATATTTTTGGAAATAAACATATATAGAGAGATCTGTTAATAGTGTATTAGTGGGACTGATTAAGACATAAATTTAAGTTTTAATCGTTTTAAAGAATTTACGTGTTAACGACACGTTACCGTATGGACTTTTAAGACTGATTTAAGGGGAGTGGGTCCTTTTTTGAACGTAGATGCCGTGTACTAATCCCTTCGTTTTATACGGAAGAGAGAAGTGTTGAAAACATTTCTAAATTTGACATAAATTATTAATTTCGTTTCGCTCAAACTCGTCTAAAACCATTAAGATCTTAATAAAAAGTCAAAAGAAGTGTTGAAAAGACTCCTAAATTTGGCATTTCACTCATGTCGCAAGATTGAGAATGTATTAACTTCAGTTAGTTAAGTAAATGAATATTTTTAAGATTGACAATAGTTCAATAATAAAACTAATAATTCATTTCGAGTCTAGGGGCACTGCGGATTCAGGATTTCAATTAAAGGGATTCGGAAAAAAAATAGTGTCTAAGATTCAAACTTGGAACCTGATCAAAGTGAGTTTTGAACCCCTCAACCACTAAGACAACCTCTAATCTTACATTTAGGATGTTCAAAATCAATATATAGACATATAGATTCTTAAAAATACCTAAAATATACGATATATTTTCCCGAAGGGCTCTAGGTCCGCCCCTATTTAGGGAGTTTTCAATATTGTTTATTTTATAAAACTTGATTACGATAATAAAAATAGATGATTCATTTATTATTGAAAAGATAATTTCAGTAAAATACATTTTTAATTCAATAAAAACTTATGTGAGGTCAAGTTGAGAGTGTTTATTCGAAAGTGGAAAGTCAAGGGTTGCGGAGGATCTTACTCCATATTTAGTTAACGTAAAAAAGATTTTAAAGTTTTATAATTTAAAATTAAAGATAGAAAATATTTCAAATATTTCTTTAGTCTTAACTCTTAAATTATGTGCAAAGTTGAACTAATCAGTTGTCAAAGAAGAAGTAAAAATATTTTTTAAAATAAAAATGGGAGGAAAAAAAAAACCGATAAATAGATTAAAATGAAAGAATCATTTTGTATTAAAATGACAAAATTAGCTATATGTGCTAAATCACATTTTCCGACTTTCCATCTCTGTACAGTGCCAAATGAAGGGTATTTTAAGATATTATTTGATAATTTGAGATTAGGTTTTGGAGATGAATTTTGATGAGATATTTTTAATCATATTCTTTAATGATAGTATATGTTTAAGCATAGCTTTAATTTCTAAATATTATTTTTTTCAGTTGCAACTCTAAAAGTTCTAAAGAAAAAAACTCAAATTTGAATCAAATGTTATATTCAAATGCCTATTAAATACTCCTTCATCCCCAATGTATCTAATACTCCCTCTGTTCATATTACTTGTCCACTGTTGAATTAACACACCTATTAAAAAAATAATTAATGACATAATGAGTTTACCATTTTACCCCTATTAATTATGAAGTGGATGAAAATTTTTACATTTTTCAAAGTAATTAGTCATTTAGTTGAAGTATAATAGGTAAAAACAAAATTATCTTTTCTTAATTTGTCAAAATGAACAACTAATTAATGACAACTATAAAAGAAAAGTGGACAAATAATTAGAAACAGAGGGAGTATTATTCAATACAAAATTAAGTTTCCATTTATGTAATTATATATAGGCTATCTCATTATTAAGAGAAAACTAAAATTTAATTTTTTTTTATATTGAAAGATTGATACTTATATTAATTTTTTGAACTAATTAAAAAGAAAAATGAGTCGGAAATAAGGGGTAGGTTGGTGATTAGACTTCAAACGTGGCAATGTCAACACCACCAAATCTTGACGTTTTTGTATATTTTCAAAAGGTTACTTTCAAGAACTGCCACTTGTACAATCTCTCTATTTTCCCTTTGAGCATTTTCCGTTTCCGAGCACTGCTAATTGGGAAGACAGAATTTTGGCACGAATTGTCAAGACACGAATAAATGATAAAAATGTCCCTTTGGCTTCAAAATCACTTGTATTTTCCTTCAAAAAAGAAAACCACTTATATGAGGCTTTTCTTGGCTGCCAAATGTACAAATGGGACCCATACCTTAACTATTTCATTTTCTTTCATCTTCTTACTCTTTTTCATTCACTTTAAAAAAATTTCTTTCGACTTTGTTTTTTCCTCCTCTACGTTACTTCATTTGTCAGAGTTATAAATAATTTTTAAGACTTGCCCAAAATGTCTAATATGCATATTTTACGGTATTATTTATTTGAGAGAAAAAATAAAGTGAATGTGGCGAGAAAATTTCGAATTAATTTTTGAATGAAATGGAAGAAATTGAAGGTAATGAAATTACAAATAAAAAAATCGTAAAATTTTGCGTATTAATTTCTTGAACCTTTTATTTTTCTGTACGTATTTTATAGAATGATATATACGAAATATGAGAATTTAGATATTTTGTTTTGTGTTTGTTTATAAAAGATTATACATTGATTTTTTAATATAACTTTTTTCATCATATATAATTTTTTTTAAAATTAAAAAAATGTTATAAATATTTTTTTTTTAAAAAATCTTTGTTCTATTCATGTATTTCTCTTTATAATGATCAAGTTATTTGCATTTACTTCGTATTTTAATTTATATTTTTATTTTAAGAATGTCAAGATTGAATTTTCATGTGCAAAATAACTTATGTCTTTTTAATTGATTATTTTAATTTAAATCAAGCATCATCAAGACATAGTATATCACAACTAAATTTTTAACTTTTTGTAAGAAAAATAAAATCGTTGGAACGAATTTATCATATTTCTTAGAAATAATTAAATTCTTAGATAATACATACATTTTTTGAAGGATCCTATATATAATTAGATCAATTTCTTACATTATCATATCTATTCTAATCGACCAAAACCAAATAGAAAAAAAAATAAAAAAATCGACTTAATTAATTTGACTTAATTTCAACATTTCAAAAATCAAATTAATTTATTTAATAAAAAAATTATCCAAACTAAATCACGGCTAATTCTACTAAAAATAATTAAATTTCAGCATTTGATAAACAAACTAATTAATACGAAAAATAATGAAATTGCAAAAAGAAACGGAAAAGAAGAAGAAGATATGGAATTGGAGAAAAATAATAAAGAAAATGGAGCCTTTCAGCTTCTTCTTTTTAGTGGGACCCAATTTTCACCTGGCAAAATTTGAAAGAATCTCATACAAGTATTATCTGACACGTAATAAGTGTGCCTCGCACATAATAAAATTTTTCTTAAAAGTATTAAAAGTGGTTTTACTTTTGAGGGTAATTTAGGTAGACGAAATAAATGAATTTACCCAAATGTCCTTAACTTTTCACCAAAATTACGAAAATACCTGGCTTTTGTTGCTCTTGTCATTTCGGGCCAAAAATCTGTCTTGCCAATTATATTTTCCGTTTCCGTTTTAAATGTACTTCCTCTGCCCTCAATTTATTTTTTATGCTTTTCGTTTTTCGAGAGTTAAACAATTTAAATTTGATTGAAAATATGTGCATGAAATCTTCAATTTTTTTTAAATGAAATTTATATATTGATAAACTATGTAAAAAGTACTATAAGTCACAATTATTGACAATTCAAAATAATTTAAAAAATATAAAAAAAACTTAGGATAAAAACTAAATTTATTTAAATCTCAAAAATTCAAAAAATGACACATAAATTAGGACGAAAAAAGTACGTTGGAATGGCAATTGGAACGGGACGAGGGTGTAGCCCGGGATGGAGAGGCGGGCGAAGCCTTAATATAATCAAATAGAGGAAGATCTATAATCTGTTCGATCAAGTTTTAAAAATTAGTTTATTTGAAAAAATATTATAACTTTTTTTCAGAAGTTATAGTTTTTGTGAGAAGTAATTTATGTTTGACTAATAAATTTAAAATGTATTTTTGAATAATCATTAATATTTGATTAAGCTTTTTAAAAAGTGTTTTTAAGAAGAAGTTTGAATTAGCTTTCTAAAAGTAATTTATAACCTATAAGCTAAAAATCAGACGTTTTAAATATTCAACTTGTGACTTTTAACTTAATTTATACTTTTTAAACTTAAAACATAACGATTAGATACATTTTTTTAAATCTTTTTCAAACTCCATAAAAAGTAAAAAAAATGAACTTAAAAGTAAACAACACTTGCAATAGATCATTCAAACACCCTCCAAATATGACATAATATATAAACATGACTCTTAACTTTATTTCAATTCATAACTATGCTCTCAAACTTTGGAAATACACAATTAGGTTTTTAAACTTATATAAAATTAAACAAGTAGACACACGTGTTCTACATGACATAATACAAGTAGGACGCCAAATTGTCATGTAGGGTGTCATGTAGGCGGAATGTATCTATTTATTCAATTTCATATATATTTAAGTGTCTACTTATACACATCTAAAATTAAAGATCATAATTGACAGTTGAAGCCAAATTAAGAATCATGTTATGTATTATGGCTCCAAATATATTTTTCTCAAAAAAAAAGGCTTTTAGGTAAAATTACAATTTTTAATTTTTGAAAAATAACTTTTACTACTCCCCGTGATTTCACAAAATTTGACTAAATACTTCCTACGTGGATGCTCTACCATAAGTTTTATTTATTTATTTATTTTAAAAAAGTGTAGTTGTACAATTAACATTTAGCTTTTCTCTTTTTCACTTTTTTTTATTGCTGATGAAAGGACAGACCCAAATTTTCAGTTATTTGTTTAACAATAATATCTTATAGTTTCCTTAACTACTTTTTCCACATGACGCCAAAAATAGTTAAATATTTCCTCAATTTATTTTTCCTTATTCACTATATTAAAAATAAAATTTTATTTCTTGTTCTCTTTAACATGTTACATTTTGATACTCATCAATTATTCATTTCAAATTATTTACTATTATTTTTCAAAAGTGTACAAAGTTCATCATTATAAACAAACAAATTTATTGTGGTGGCTATATCAATGTCACCTAATTCTAGGTCTGCCACTTGTATAATCAGATGTTATTTTATTCTGAAATATCTCACTTAATTATTTAGGATAAGTTCAATTTATGAAAATAATTACTACGTACTAAATTAGGTACAGCAGAAAAAACTTTAAAAACTATTTTATTTTATCTTGAATGGTTGATTAAGTTGAACTAGATTATTTGATTTTCTTTTACTAATGGTGAAACCTTACTTACTGTGAATATTTTAAAGTACTTTACTTCAATATCTAGAATTTGTTTATCATTTAGATTATTAAAAATACTAAATTAATGACATTATTTTACATGAAATATAAAAGTATAATCTCAAGTGGGTAAGTTTGGAGGGAACGATACTGACAAAAAAAATGAAATATAAAATATCTTTTTACATAATTTCAGAACACAATAATTGGTATTAGTTTTTATTTTTTTTAAGAAGAGGGGTGACCAATTTACATTATTTATTTGATACACTAACACTCATTTTAGTTTTCTTTTTTCCCATGATGTTCAGTTTTATTGTAATCTGATTAAATTTATATTTACGAAAAGTCTCACATTAAGGTTTGGGAAATGGAAATGGAGGAAAATCTATTTTTTATTTTTTATTTTTTCATGTTTGTTCATTCATAATATTTGGAAACTATTTTTTTCTCTCTAGAAAGTAAGTTTCACAAATCAAATCTCATATTATTTGTGTCTTTTTGATCCTTCAACATACTTCATCTTCATCCAACCATTGTTGCCTCCATCTGGACTTTCCAACCATTCATAATAGTTATCTAGATTATATACAATAATTTTTTTATCAAACGGGAAAAAAAAAAGTAAAGCATTCACATCAACTTTCTTGTGAAAAATATTTACTTCATCACAAACACACCTTAAGAGTAAATTGTCGCCCAACAAAAACGAGTATTTATCAATGACTCAAAAGTTCAAACTCAAAATCTCTTATTAGAATATATATATTTGAACTGTGCCCATGGAGGGAATATTATTGTCTGATTGGAGGAAATTAATTTCTAAAATATCTTTTTGGCTTAAGTCATATACGGCCCCTTAAGGTTGTTTGCATATTTCAGTTAGACACCTTAACTTAGGTCAGTACCTATTGAACACTTTAATCTTAACAAATTTATATATATTAAACACAAAATGAAAATCTGGTGAAAGATAGAAGTGCGTGTATCTCAAACACAAATACATTGCAGATCGACCAATAAAATGATGACATGTGGCAATTAGATAAAAAAAGAATTTAAAAAAACAAAAAATTATTTCCAATCAATCCACTCCCCCCCCCCCCCCCCCCCCNCACACCCCCGCTTCTCTTCTTCTTCGTCAAAATCTGCTGCCATTTCAAAGCTTTTCACCATTTTGGATTTATAATCACTTACTACCATAATTATCTAATAAAGAATAATGACTTTTGCTGAAAAAAAAAAATCAATTTATATTAATTTTATAAAAAAAAATGGAACTTTAAAAAAAATGCAAAAGAAGAATAAAAAAGGGTTAGAGAAAGAGTTTAGAGGGTGGTGACTGGTGAGACAGAGATTTTTCATTTTATTTTTTATATTTTTTTAAAAAAATAAGTTGAAAAATAAATAAATAAAATATGATTTTTAATTGCTATACACGCTCAAGGAGTGTGGAACACACTTTTTTTTGTCATGCCAGCATTTTGTGTCTAATAAGAATGATTTTTGAATGAATAAGATGTTCAATAGGTAAAAGCCCAAGTTGAGATGTCCAAGTGAAATATGTGGACAAATTTAAGTGACCGTAGATGACTTAAGCCTATCTTTTTTGTTTTTTACAATCATTAATATGTCCCCATAAAGTTTGTCATAACGTCCATATGTAGCAAACAGATAGCCACGTCCAAATGTTGAGTACGAACAAGTAGACGCTAATTTAAAACTTTAATATATACTCTTTTGTTTATTTCAATGACACTCTAATTTTCATTTTCCAGTCTTATTACGTTACTAAGTATAATGTGGTGGTCCATCACTTCATCCACTGGCCAATTTGCATAACTCCCATCAATTTTTATTTAGTTTTTTGGTTTCCCACCCGAGTTTCTTCAATTAAATAAGCGAAATGGGCCATACATTTTATCGAAATAGATGTTGTGAAACATTGATTATATTCATTTTTCCTTAGTTGTTTATGTGATTTTTTGCGACCTGCTCCTGGATAGATTTGATTACTTGGGTTAAACAAGAAAAATTAGAAAATTACATGTCGTGTACACATGAGTGAATTTACGTAGTGATTAGTTATGAGTTCGGTAACACTCAAATTTTTTAGTTCAACTCTTATGGTTGCATCGAAAAATTTGTTTGATATGTGTAAAACATTATTTCGAATTTCAATAGATCAGATAATCTTGTAGTTGAATTTAGAATCATATCATACTTAAAGATTTCGGATTCATCTTTGGAGTACTTCATAAGTTCCTTAATTATAAAGTGTTTTCTCTCGAACACAACCATATACTAAAAGTAAGTATTTACAAGCAGCTTCTCAAATTTATGGTTAAATTTTTTTTTAAAAAAATCCAACCTCGTGTAGTGAGAAAAACAAAAAAAATATTCAAAATTTTGAATCCTATTATTTTTTTTAAAAAAAAAGTAACTTCACTCGTGACAAAAAATATTTTTTTTGTTCACATGGTAAATTTCAATTTTTGGATAATGACGTATCGTTGCCGACATCATATATGGAAAATAATTCTTCTTCCACACTGTTGGAATTCAAACTCGAATTTGAATTTTTTGAAAATGATAAAAAATCAACTTTGGTAACCAAGAAATATTGTATTTTAGAATTTTCGATACGAATTCGAATCAGTTAGATTCCAAAAAGTATATACACCTAATTGGAACGCAATATTTCTAGAATACACAACATATATATCCATAATATCATAATATAAAATTTGAAGATAGTATATTCACCGTCGTACAATTTTATGAAAGTACAAATACTATTTTTCATGAATCATTTATTTACGGTACATGAATGATGAAACAAATGAATAAAAACGACTATAGATAATATAAAAAATAGAAATCATTCAATTTGTGTTTGCTATATGTAAAAGTTGCTCCAACAAAGGAAAAATTGTATGAAATAGCAAATTATTAATTCAAATTAAATGTTATAGTCATAGTTTATTTTATTTGTAATTCGCAGCAACCATCCCATTTTTTCTCCATCTGGTTCGATATATAATTAGCCATTTTCGGTATACAATTACCCATTCGATATACAAATGTATAAAATGCGTTTGTGTTTATATAAAGCGAGAGAAAGGTGTATATACAAATACAAATACATATATTTTTGTCTTATACACTTATAATTATACATATATTATTATATAAATTACAATGTATAAATGAATTTATACAAAACTGAACAATTTGTATAAAATTGAATGTATTTAGCAAATTATACAAATCAAAAGTTTCATAGCAAACATAAAATTTGTTATGAAGCGTAATTATGTAAATTATAGCTATAACATACCAATATAATTTTTGTGTTTGCTACATGTGAAAGTTGCTCCCAAACAAAACTAAATTGGAGTCATTTACAAGGAACAAATCTACTGGTTATTTAAAGGGGATTATATTACACTAGTTGCAATTGGTTAGTCCTACTAGCTTCAACTAACGTGCCATTAATAATATTAATTTCAGTGACACTTTGGGATCACCGCTTAGATAAAGAATTAAATATCAATTATCATCTTCATGTAGCCTCCACGAGTCATGTGACATGAGTCATGACTTTACCTCCTACTATTTCCGTCTAATTTTAATTGTTATAGTATTCTTTTTTAAAATCAAACTATAATAACTTGTGATGGTTAAAGATAATTAGTAAGTATTCGATGAGATAGTCCATATACGCTTAAGTAGGGGTGTCAAAAATTAACTCAAACATAGGTAACACACCCAGAATTTTAAGGGTTGAACTCAACATAATTTGAATTGGGTTCAATCTCAACTCATTCAAACCTAACCCATTTTAAGAGAATCCTCAATTGAGCCCAATTCAATCTCCAATTTCAACCCGTTTTAAAACTCTTTACTAAGATATGTTCCTATATTAAATGTACGAATTATTATCTATTTTACATCTTTTAAGATTTATCTATCAATTTGTTACTTTTTTAAAAATAAAATCTTGAGCTGGAATTCGAATTGTGATTATAAAAGTTAAATATCACTATGTTAAAATTATTGAGATTAATAGGGCCAAATAGGACAAGTCAAGACCCAACCCGTTTTTTAGTCATTTGAACCCAACCCATTTTAGCCCAAAGTAAATTTGAACGGGTCAAGACCCAACCCGATTTTTATTTCAATCCATTTTAATATCAACAATTTCAATTTAACCCGCTCATTTGACACCCCTACGTTTAAGCATTGGGAAGTGTGTATATTTGAGACCATAATTTATGGTTTCTTGTAATGTGATCCATTGACAAGTGTTTTGTCAAAAAATGCAGATCAGATTATAAACCAATGAAATAGAAGCCATACTAAAAAATACTGGGCCATGCAATTTGTGTAGGTTTGTTAGTTTAGCTCCATTGGATCTCAATATAGAGATATCAGATATATTATGCCTTTCTACGAAAGCCCAAACTAAAACATGCATAAAATTTCAATTTTCTACTACTTCCCTTCACTTTCAAAAACGAAAGGGTATAAAACTAGCCCATGAAAATATTCATCCGTTCAATTAGAAGCAAATTTAGAAATTTTATTAAGGGTATTCACAATTTTAGTATGTAATCCCTCTTTTTCATATTAACTAAATTTGAAGTTTTTTTTTCGTTGTTCAAAATAATTGAATTGTTCAAAGTTCAAGATGAATGTTTTTTTTTTTCAATTTTTACTTTTTTTCTTTAATGAAGTTTGATAGAGTATTTCCCAGGATGCAACGCACTACTTATAAAGTTACATTTATGATTTCACAAAGAATAATAGTGGAAATTGTGGTTTAAATTATGTCCTTGATTATTTTTCTTAACAAGTGTGCATTGCCTCACAAATTCAGTTAATATGGAATAGAGAAAGTATCTCTTAAAATATTGATTTTGACCTATATTCATTATATTATTTTTTATATTTTTCAATATGCACAATATATTTTTTCAACAAACTTTGTTCCCGTGACCACTCTTGGGTCAATGTAGCTACGCCTCTTGTACCCAACCTGCTTAAAATTTGAGATGGTTAATGTTATGAAATAGGTCTGGACCAGTCCAACACCGAATTAAATGGCTATGTCTAAGATCCGAGTTGATAAATAGCCAAGTGTGAAAGCAAAAAGGGATTAGTGTTTCCCATCTCCTTCTTCTCAAATATCCCTAGCTATCTTATTTTCGCTACTTCTTAATTTAATAATTAAATAAATTATAGAAACACAAACACAAAAAATAGAAGTTGGTATGAGTGTGGATAAGTTGGGCTATGACCCAATATTTAGAGATCAAAAGGGAATCAATTCTTCTTTTAAAAATAATGTAGAGACTCAACGGAATAAAATATTTAGCAAATCTTGGCGAAGCTAGCAAAACAGTATTCTAATAATGGAGATCAAAAATATTATCAAAAGTAGTAACTAGTAAAAATTACTACAAAACTATAGCTTTAACAACTTTTTTTTTGTTTTCAAGAGGTGTCTGGTGCCTGCATTGGAGATCTGGTTAAATCTGAATTGTGCACTACATGGCTCATTTAGGAATAACACTCTCAAATTTCAATAAGATTCTTCTCCATACCTAGAGCTCAAACTTGAAATCTTTGGTTAATGGTGAAGCAGCTACACAAGCATCACCACAACCCATTTTGGTGTAAGATGTTTCTTATAAAGAGTATTAAAAATGAAAATGGTATTATAATAATGGAGAATCAAGAAAAAGTAAGAGAAGAATTAGCTAGATATATGAAAAGAAAAAAAGTACTCCCTCTGTCGTATTTTATGTGACATTTTTCGGATTTCGAGATTCAAACAAGTCTATCTTTGACCGTAAGTTTTTCATAGGTCTCGGTCAAATTTAAATTGTTTAACTCTCAAAAAACGAAAAGTGCCACATAAATTGTGACAAAGGGATTATATTATATCGTAAGTGTCTAATCAAAAGCTTTATTTATTTCTCTAAATTTGACTTATTATATTTTAAGCGTTTAGTTTGTATGTTTGATTGTCAATTTACTCCGCTGTTTAAGCCTTGTTTTATTGCAACTCCATTCATGCACCAAATCCACGAATAAATAGTAAAATTGAGACAATAATATGTATTATATTAATAATTAATAAGTAAATAACACGTGAAAAGACAAACATCGTTGTTCTAGTTTAAATTCCTATAAAAAAAAAAAGGCAACCACCTACCCATTTATCCGTTGATTCCTTCATTCTATAAATATGTTATTTTTTTCCAAGAAAAAAAATTAATGATTTTGCTATAAATTTCTTTGACCCACGTTTTGTTGATTGGTGGAAGTCAAATTTTATTTGCTCTGAATATTTGAGATCCAGTAAGTTTGTCAATTTTGTGTTGGTATGTTTTCGATAAACTAAATATTAAATGGTATATTTTTCTTGATTCTATGTTGATCTTTTGCAATGTTGTAATATTTTTTTCCTTTTGAGTTACATGATTCTCTAAATCGTTATTTACCCTCTTTATTCAAACGGTATCTGGAGGCATTTTTGAGTACATAGAGTTTTTATTGCTTAAGAATTTTTTTAGAAAGAAACTTATTATCATTATTATTATCTATCTATATATATATATATTAGGAGAAGTAAAAAGTGTCACATGTCAGCACCACATAATTTCTCAAATTTCTATAATATTAAAATTAATTATATGTAGTTAAGTTAAATAATATATTACAATTATAAAATGAATTAAAATTTTTAAACAGTTTTAAAATTAACGTGATATATTTCATAATAGTATAAACGTTATATAATTTTAAAGCATTATTTAACTGATATGCAAAATTGTAAAAATAATTTCAATTTACCCTAAATAACATCAATTGAAAATAAAATATTATATAAATATTTTAAAAACTTTACAGAAGATTTATTATAGAAACTTCTACCGTTTTTATATTATTATTTTCAATCTTATAAAAAATATTATCAAGTACTATTTAAATTTAAATCGGATGCTTTTAAAATGCCCAATATATTATATCAAACAATACATGCATTTCACATGAAAATCTATCTATATATAATAGGAGAAGAAAAGTGTCACGTGTCAGCACCACAAAATTTTCAATTTGATAATAAAGAGCTAAAAAAATACTATATATAATAAGTAAATTTACTAATTGATTTAAAAAAAAGAAGAAGTTAAAAACAGAAGTTACTTTTTCCTTTTTTTTCTCTTTTTAATTTATTAAGTTCTATCCATACAACATGCCTTTTTGATAAAAAGAAAGGAAAAATTCAACTAAAATAAAATAATCTAATAATAAATAAAGAAATTTTAAAAATGATTTTACAAAAAGAAGATGTTGAAAATTGTGGATTTTCGTAGGAAAATGGGATAGTATTTTTTTTTACCCTTTTTTTAAAAAAATTTATTAAATTCTATCCGTATAACATGCCTTATTTAATAAAAGAAATAAACAATTTTCAGTTAAAAAAAAAAAAGTAAACCACGTCCTTTAAAAAATAGTAAATCTCAAAACTGGCCACCATAAAATACCTAAATAATTAATTTAAAATTTAAATTTCAAATAATAACTAACTTTATCTTGAAAAACAAATATAAACTTCATAAACCCACAACTTTGAAAAAAATATTATTCTTAACAACATTATCCAAACCTTCTTAAGCCAACTCTTCAAAATACAAATTCAAATTCAAATTCAATTCAAATTCATTTCAAATATTTGTAAAACAAATATTATATTCAAATAAAAATCTAGATGTGATTACACTCATAAGAAAATTGAGGGGACATATAGTAGTGTATTGTCTGTGTATATGCCCTTTCTTAATTGTTTGATGTCTGATGAGAAATTATTTTGTTATGATTGAAGGAGAATGGTCACCATACTCTCCAATGCAACAAGGAGGAAGAAGAAGAAGAAGAGACTGACAATAGTGAAATGGAGGAATTCTGAAAAATTTCATGGCAATTGACCATGTATATTATCTTTCAATATTCTTAGTTCATAAATTACTACTATAATANCAATTCAAATTCATTTCAAATATTTGTAAAACAAATATTATATTCAAATAAAAATCTAGATGTGATTACACTCATAAGAAAATTGAGGGGACATATAGTAGTGTATTGTCTGTGTATATGCCCTTTCTTAATTGTTTGATGTCTGATGAGAAATTATTTTGTTATGATTGAAGGAGAATGGTCACCATACTCTCCAATGCAACAAGGAAGAAGAAGAAGAAGAAGAAGAGACTGACGATAGTGAAATGAGGAATTCTGAAAAATTTCATGCCAATTGACCATGTATATTATCTTTCAATATTCTTAGTTCATAAATTACTACTATAATAATTCTTTAATCAATTTAGTGATTTTGCATTATATCTAATATATAGTATTATGTAGTATTCATTTTTTATTTTTTATATGCAGATTGTGATGATCGTAGTATAACCAATTACGTTACAATTTTGTTTTCTTTCGTTACTATGATTATGTGAACTCGAACAAGGAGTGAACAAGTAGTATATTTTTTTTATTTTGTTGGCTTGATGCTTAATTTTTAATTAGTCAAGTAATTAGTATGTTGATTTTGTTTCTTTGATACTTTCAAATTAGTTGAGTTGATGCTTTCAAGTGCTAATTTCTATTACGATTCAAATTATTATATTTAAAATAATACTCAAACTGTTATGATTTTTTTGGTTTATTTAATGTACTTTCGATTATTCTCTAATTATATTGATGGTTTGCTTACTTAATATTGGATAGTCGTACACATACATCAATTGAAATTTTCATAATAAAGCATTTCAAAGTTTAAATTATTAAATCTACTTTTTTTTGTGATTTTTTTTTAATTTAAAAAGAGCAATATTATAGAAAATAAAAACGGTAAATTCTTACCGCATCACTATTTGATTACAAAATAAATTAAAGAATGTCATGATACAAAATAAATAAAAATAAAATAATTAACGAAAAAAGAAGAAAAAGAAAACATTAATAAAGGAATAGTTAAACAATAAAATTTAAATGTGTGGTTTTTATTTCTTTCGCAACCTAACATATTTGAGAAAATTTTCATAAAATAATAATGACTTGCAAAGTGCTATTTCATATTTTCATTTTCAAAAACTGTATTTTTATCATTGATATTATTGCATTGTCATATAAAAGAAGAGACTTATAGTAAATCAAAGGAATAGAAGATGATTCGTTTTTTCATCGCAAATAATTTATTTTTATGTTGTATATAATTTGATAATTTATTTTATGTGGTATATATTAATTTGATTATAGTATCTTTTTTTTAATTGATCATTGAAATTCATTATTTTGTACATCCTAATTTTATGAAATTATATTTGAGTAAATGAAAAACATCTTAATTTAGTTGTAGGATAAAACAAGATAAGAGTGTGCTAAAGAGGTTGCAACATGCTTTGTAAATTATATTTAGATTTTAGCTAAAAGTAGAGTTAATATTTTTAATACTAGATTTTAGATTGACTATGAACTTAAAATTTAATTAATTAGCACAAATATATCAATTCAACACACGCCACATATGCTATTAATCTTCATCATATTAGAAGAAGGAGAAGTTGTTAGAATAGTGTTTAGTGTCTTTTATGAACATACCCTTATTACACATAAATTATGGTAAACTTTTGTGCATTATTTGTATATGAAAAATTAAAACATTATATATGATCATACATGCACTTTTGTTACTCAATAATAGTTCGTATTTAGTTATTCATAAATTGAAAAACTATTATATTTTAAAATATTCGCACAATGCACGGGTACGTATACTAGTTAATAAACAAAAGTAAATATATAAACATCTAAAAGCAATTTCTTCATTCAGATTTTCCTTATGTTCTTTTTCCTCATTTGTCCTTACATTCCTTAAGAACAAATTCAGAAGGTATACAAGTTATTATACCAGAACTTATAATAAGGAAATTACAATACAAAAAAATTCATCAAAATTAAAAACCCAAAACTACCCTTACAAATTACAAAATGTTAAAAAATTCCCAACCACCCTTTTTCTTGTACAATCAAATAAAATACAAGATTCACAAATTAAATTAGATTAAATCGACTCAATCTCAACCCTAACATAGCAAAAATTAAAATAATACTTGGTAAAATAAATTAGTCACACAATAAAATACAAACAAAGCAAACTTTTGGGTTTGCTTTTTTTTTTTGTTTGAAATATTAAATGAATTATTTCCTACTACTATTTTAAATTAAATAGTAGGAATTAATTTAACTAAAATCATGTTAAATTATCACAGGGGTCCACAAGAGAAAATGGAAACACATCACGTGAAGGCGCAAGTTAGCTAAAGGCAATGCATTTTTAAGAAGCTTACGTTTCTTCCGTGCAACTCATCGGCGCCGCCGTTGACGGTTTATAAAATGGCACTACTTATAAAGTTATATTTATGATTTCACAAAGAATAATCGTGAAAATTATGGAGAATCAAGAAAAAGTAAGAGAAGAATTAGCTACATTTATGAAAAGAAAAGAAGTACTCCATCTATCTCATTTTATGTGGCACTTTTAGGATTTCGAGATTTAAACAAATCTATCTTTGACCGTATGTTTTTCATAGATCTTTTAAACATTTTGAATTATTAATTATTGTGACTTATAGTACTTTTTACGTAGTTTACAACTATATAAATTTCATTTCAAAAATTTTGAAGATTTCATATGCAAATTCTCGGCCAAACTTAAACTGTTTGACTCTTTAAAAATCGAAAAATGCAACATAAATTGTGACAAAGGGAGTATATTATATCGTAAGTGTCTAATCAAAAGCTCTATTTATTTCTCTAAATTTGACTTATTATCTTTTAAGAGTTTAATTTGTATGTTTGATTGCATATTTACTCAATTTACTCCGCTGTTTAAGCTTTGTTTTATTGCAACTCCATTCATGCACCAAATCCACGAATAAATAGTAAAATTGAGACAATAATATGTATTATATTAATAATTAATAAGTAAATAACACGTGAAAAGACAAACATCGTTGTTCTAGTTTAATTTTGGAGGTCGGAGAAGGAGAAACGAGGGAAGGAATTACAAAACGAAGAATCAAATCCTTATTAATAAGGTGAAACTTTATATAGTTAACTAATTGATTTACTAAGGATTCCTCTTATTTTAAAGTAGATAATACATCAATTGAAACAAGTACAAAAATATTTTATCGGTCCAATTATGCAAAAACTAAACACAAAGTAAGGAATTAATAAACAAAAGTAAATATATAAACATCTAAAACAATTTCTTCATTCAAATTTTCCTTATGTTCTTTTTCCTCATTTGTTCTTACATTCCTTAAGAACAAATTCAGAAGGTATACAAGTTATTATACCAGAACTTATAATAAGGAAATTACAATACAAAAAAAAAATTCATCAAAATCTAAAACCCAAAACTACCCTTACAAATTACAAAATGTTAAAAAACTCCCCACCACCCTTTTTCTTGTACAATCAAATAAAATACAAGATTCACAAATTAAATTAGATTAAATCGACTCAATCTCAACCCTAACATAACAAAAATTAAAATAATACTTGGTAAAATAAATTAGTCACACAATAAAATACAAACAAAGCAAACTTTTGGGTTTGCTTTTTTTTTTTTTGAAATATTAAATGAATTATTTCCTACTACTATTTTAAATTAAATAGTAGGAATTAATTTAACTAAAATCATGTTAAATTATCACAGGGGTCCACAAGAGAAAATGGAAACACATCACGTGAAGGCGCAAGTTAGCTTAAGGTAATGCATTTTTAAGAAGCTTACGCTTCTTCCGTGCAACTCATCGGCGCCGCCGTTGACGGTGGTTCATCGGCGGTATTCATTTTCTTCATGTTTTGCTCATGATAAATTTGTCTTAATCTCTCAATTTCTTTCTTCAATGCTTCTTGATGAGCTACAAAATTCACACGAAACATAAATATATTAAGTCGCGTTTATATTCAACTTTATATATACAACATAATTTTTCGATTCAGATAAACATCTTGCATCTTATTTAAACGCTAGCCATGGCAAAACACTAATTTGTTTACAACAATTAAATACTATGGTTACGTAGAGCTTTAAATAGAGGCTAATTCTTTAATTTTGGCCGAACAAGTTAATTATGTCACTACACTATTGTTAATTATTCTTAGTCAAAAGTAATTAGTGATAATTAGTGCATTAATCGTACACATAATTGTCTGCCTAAATTAAATCTTATTAGGTGAATTGATTGCTTTGTGTGCTGTGGCTGACCAGGTGTACAACTTAATTAGTACAAACAATCATGAAGTGCATGCATGTCGTTGGTTTCATTATATCAAGGCACAATCAATATCGTCATTAGCATCAATATTGTTATTATCATCAATATCGATTCACCAGGAAAAAAAATGTTATACTTGTTAGAACTAATTTAAAAATACCATGATAAAAGGAGGAAAAAAAGTCTAAATATCTGAACTTTGATCGAAATTGATGTAACAATATCGAACTTTGGAAAGACTTTTTACCCCATGCACTATTTAATAGTGTATTTTAAAGGTATATATGTGCCCACATAGATATCATAAATATTGCATTATTATAAATAATAATGTATCCACGTGGACACATCTATACCTTTAAAATACACTATTAAATAGTGCAGGGGTAAAAGGTCCTCCATAAAGTTTGGTATCATAACAACAATTTCAGCCAAAATTGAAGTATTTTTTAGATTCTTTTTCCTGAAAGAATTATAGAAATTTGATGGTAGGTATTTGACCACATAAAATTGTTCAGTTCCTATAAAATCTACCACTAAAATACTCCTAGAGAGAGAAATGAAAACTATTTTTTCCGCACGAAGTTCATGAATAAGTGATTATATGATAATAAGCGGTTCGGGTTTTTATTACTAACCATCTTTAAAAATCTTATCTTGAGCCAAAGCTGCAATTCGTTGCCTGAGTGCGCTATTATCAACGTTAAGAAGCAGCCTTTGATGGTCCAAAAATGCAACTCTTGGTGATAATGCTGATACTTCAGTCTGAAGGAGGAAAAAAAGAAGTTAATTAGCATTAGTTTTATTAATTACTCATTAATTAAAAGCACATGATTAATTAATTAATGAACAATTAGTTTTGAGTAATTAAATCATTATATTATAAACTTACTTGCAGAGTCGTTACACTTCTTTCCAGTTCTGAAATGTACTGCAACTTTCTAACTCTTGATCTCTGAGCTGATTGCCTGTTAGCTAATATTCTAAAAAAAAAAACAAAAAAAAAACAATTAATTACTCTTATTAAATACTTTCTCCGTCTCATTTTATGTGAGTTAGTTTGATTTATCATGGAGTTTAAGAAAGAAAAAAAGACTTTTAAAATGTGTGGTCCAAAATAAATTATAGAAATTTGTGTAGCTATAAATTATTACATTAAGGATCAAATAGACATTTTATAGTTAAATTATTATTTAATATAAAAATGTGTCATTCTTTTTTGGAACTGACTGAAAAAGAAAGTAAATCCAATAAATTGAGACAAATGGAGTAAAACTTTAAATATATATAACTACAATTTGTTGAACATGTTTTTTTAATTTTCCATCCAGTGTCAAATATTCATATGGAAGCCTGACTAAATTTGAATCTAGTCTAGAAAGTTTCATATTGAGGTAAAACGCTCCCTGACAAAGATAACTCTATATCTAAGAGACTCAAACCTGAAACATCTGATTAAGGATAAAGGAGTATACAAGCACATTGAATGTATAATTAAACAATACCACTATTATCTTCTAACCGAACCTTTTAGATGAGTTAATCACATAGTTTTAACATTTACATTTGCAAAAGATTAATGATTTGATTAGCAATTAGGCTAGTCATAATCTCAATTAATTACCTCTTAATCCTCTTTGGATCCACAATAGAATTATTATCAGAAGAATCATTAACCGGATTTTTACTAGCCACCGGCGATTGATTATCACTATCATCTTCTCCAGGCTCATTCTTCGGCTGAACCACTTGATTAACCTCCAATCGGACCGGCGATTTCTGATCTTCATTCTCACTGACTTGATCTGACGGCGTAGAAGGATTCGTACTCGACGGATTCGAACACGGCGCCGTAACAGCAAATGCAGCACCGGCACCGCTATCATCGGAAAACATAGTAGTAAGTTGTTCATCATCCAATTTATCGAATCCGTTATTCAACCCGTTTCCCCGGCATTGCTGAAGAAACGGAGCTTCGACGAATGCAATTGGATCGCTAACCGATCTCCGGTGAGAATTTCTCCGGGAGGAAGAGAAATCGAGGAAATCGTCGACCCAGGAATTAGTACTGTGGTGATTGGAGACGATTGTGGAGGAATTAGGCAATGGAGGCATGTTTTGAAAAGGCCAATTGTGTGCCATAGTAGGAACTTTAGGTGGTAGTTGAGCCATGCAATAATAAAATTTTGGTAAAAAGTTGAATTTTGTGTTCAAAGGAATTAAGGTTTTGGGGATGTAAAGAAGATGAAGAAAGGATATATAATAAGGTGTATTATGAGTAACATCTATTTGAGGAGGTAAAGTTGGTAAAAATTTATTCCTATACTTGATATTCATATCATGTAAATAAATGCATGATATGATATGTGTCTATACATTAAAAAAAATGTAGTACTTGATTATTATTAATTGGCAATTAGCATGCATTATTATATCATTTAATCACTTAAATATCAATAACATATTCAGTGAAATTGTATAAATGTGATCTACAAAGAGTAGGATATAGAGTGATTGTTTTTGAAATACCCTCGGTTCATGAGCATTAAATCCAAGTATTACGTAGAAGTAACAAGAACACCAATATAGTGCGACAATTGAAATATAATAAACAACGAATTTTGTTGAATGTCAAAAGCAAAAACTACAATTATGCGGCTAGTACAAAACAACACAATGCAGAACATATATGTAAGGAACTATTGTAACAACAACAACAAGGTGCGGTCAGCAAAACACATGAATAGTTATATTAGATACCAAAAGCCAAATACTATATATGAATACGCTAATCTATGATCGACAAAATGCTCTATACTAGCACCAAGTCACATACATGAATAGACTAGTAATAAGATAATTCGTAACTATGTATTAACTTTTTACTCTTATTCAAGACGGAATATCATACTATCTAAAGTCATATCTTCGATAAACTATTTAATTTTGTTTTTTTATTTGTATTTGGAGGGAGAGGAATAGTGAGTCACATGGGAAGGGATTAAGGACAGCTAGCAACAGCTGTGAAGAGAGGGAAATTAGTCTTTTCTCAACGGTTTATTAACTGGAGGAATCAGCCACCACGTGCCTAGCGATGTGACCCTTTTGACCTTTCCTCTTTTTATTTAAAGTAGTAGTAATAAAGTAAATTATTGTTATTATTTTAAACTCTACTCACGATATTTATATTAGAGTTTGATTAAATTATAGTAATTCATATCAAAGCACACACTAACAAGATAATTTCATATCAAAGATTCGAATTCGATTTTTTTTCTTTTCATTTATATGGTTGATTTGGTGAAATAGTTGGACCCTTGCCATAACCATTTACACAATTTTTGTAAATAAAATAAGGGGCTGAAAATGAATGGTATAGAAAGGAGAAATCCTTACAAATTGGATAAAGAAAAAAAAGAAGCTATAGTATTATATTGGATAAATAAAATTAAAATAAAAGGATAAAGGTATAGTGGGGGTATGTAGGGAAGATGAATTTGTGGAAAAATAAAAAAGTAGGATATTAGAATCATGTCTTCTTCTTCCCCATGTGAACTGTTTGTAATAGTTATAACCCTATCTTCCTCTTTCCTTTGTCCCAAATCACACTCACATGGAGGCTATGTGAATGTCCCTTTTGGGAAGAAAAATAAAAGAAGAAAGACCTAGCCCACCTCTTGTCTTTTTTTTTTAAAATATATTATTCATCTCATGTTCGATATTCATTTTGAGGTTAGGTTACTACAAGTTCATGTCGTGAAGTTTCATATTCAGGATAAACGTTTCTTATTATTCTCAAATCGAGATAATTGTTTTAAGGACAGAGGATAGGGTTATAGAGATACTCCATATAGCCTTTGGTGGTGGACCAAAACCCTTCTTTTGTTTCATCAGATTGTTTTGAAGTTTGATTAATTTGAATCTGCATGATGAAGTTTCACACTTTGAGGGTATAATATATGTCTTTCGCTACTAATTAAAAATGGAAATTCTCCACGAAACATATTGAAATCAGATGAAATTTAATTCATTGATAATATTTTTGATGCATTTCTGAATCCATCAAAAATTCATATTTTTAATAATGTTTATCGAAAACACTTCACATTCAAAATTTAGATACACAATATCTGGTCTATAATTAGATGGTACTCCCCTATAAAACCTTTGGTGGTCCAATACACCCCACCTCTAACATTAATAAAAGACTTCAACCAAATCCCTAACTATATAGTTTAATTTTTTTGGTAGTTTCCTTGCACCATCGCCCCTATATGCATTTATTATCAACGATTCTTTTTCTTTTCTTAGTAATAAAAAAAAAATTATTTTTTTAAAAGAGAAATAAATAATAAGGGAGACACTAATAATGATTAGTGATTAGTTCTAAAGGCATGTTAAATAGCTCTGTCACGCAGAAAACTTGTCTAATGCATGTGCCTACTTACTATATGTCTATTTCAATATAATATATAGTATTATTATCTTCTGTTTTTGTAAAGTTTGAGATCGTTGATTTATTATTCTATTTATAATTTTGATTCCCTCTTTGTCATGCATTAACAATAATAATTGTATAAAAAAATAACCAGCCCCTTGTTCAAGTTAACTTGAATATGACGTCTTAAATCAATTTACTCTCTTTTCCATCATTTTTATTCTTGTTTTTGAGTAAAATATTAGAAGGGGAGCATTGAAGTAATGAAAGTTTATCTTAATGTAATATTTATATCACGATACGAAAGCTATCTTTTTATGCTATATCGTGAGTTCAACCAATGCAACTAATTAATAATTGTACTAGAATAAGTTGTCTATATCATTATATATTATCTTAGGATGCGATTTTTTTTCTGAAACCCTACTAATACGAAATACTTTGTGCTATCTTTTTAGAGAGTAAACAATTAGTCTTGGAGCATATTCTTTATTTTAAGTTCACGACTTTTTATATTCGAACGCGGTTAATTTAGAATCTTGAGGGATTATTTCCTTTCCACTAAATTCATATTATATTTCATTATGGTGTTAAAAAATGATATTTCAAAAATAGAAGATAAAATATCTACCGCCAAGATTTGTGAAAGAACAATAAAGAATTCTTTAATTTTAATAAGAAGTTTAGAATTTAAGTTGAGGTCCCATTTTTTTTTTAAAGACTATAATCTTTCATAATGGACTTTTTATGACAACTTAAATTAATCAGATCGATCAATTTCAAACACCAATGATTACACATAGATTTATAAATGAAAAAATATTGGCATATTTAATAAAATAAATAATGGTTAAAAGTTTCCCTAAACTATCTCTTTTTTACTAATTTCATATTTCAATTATTGAATTTTTCTGTTACCCCATATATTATAACTTTCAAGGTTAAAACCCCCCAACTCAATATTTGTTAATGTGTGTAGTATTTCATACTCATAGATACCTAAAATGTGTTGACCAACACATTATGTGTCATTTGAACTTAGTTATATATATTTTTGATAGCTCTGATGTCCAAGTTAACTTGCATGTATCTTAACTAGCTCTACAAGATACATTTCAATTATTTGAACTTAAAATTAACAAATAGAACTCCAAACTATTACTATTTCGTAAGTTTCATACTTTGAATGATGATGGAACTAATATAACAAAGATTTAAAGTTTTTTTTTTTAAAAAGAGATAGTTAGATCATGACAATCCAAGGAGATTAGCATGTGCAATCCAGAAAGAAATACCATTTTTGTTAAATAAGCAACAAAGATTCTTTTGGCTAATATATTTTAGTTAATTAATAATTAATGTTCCTCACCATAATTGTCTTTAAAATTTTTTAAAAAATTCTATAATTTTGGATTGGTGAGGATCCCAAGAAAATTCTCAAAGAGGGGTCCGTACATGAAAATAGTATAGCCCATAGGACACAAAAGTAACATTATTGCACGTGGGAGGAGCCAGCAGGACCCTACTTGTTCATTTCAATCACAAATTATATACTTAAAATGAAAAGTTCCCAAAAGTTGAAGGACCATTCCGACAATTAACTTTTTTGTTGAGGGGACACACAAAAACCAAAGGGTGTTAAATGTATAAATAATAAAAGAGTGGGTCCTAGTTTAGCATAATTTCATCAACTTATGGGGAGACAATGTAATATACCAACTCAAGTGTATTTTTGATATGTGATTTTACGTTAATTTCATATCATGAGATGAAATCACATATTCTCCAAAAATCATAATTTGGAATTTTTCAAATATTCAAATTGATCTACAAATTTAAATTTTATTAAAACAATTCCTAATTTATATCTAGTGGTCATTTATTTCATATGTTAAATAAAATTTATAATCATATCATTACTATTCAAAATTCATTATTCTCACGAACATAAAATTTATTATTACTTTAAATCAATTCCTACTTTATCATTCATATTCATCAAATTCATTATTTTTTATCAAATTTATTTATCAACCAAATTTATTACTACTACTTTAACATTTAATAAAAAAAATAGTTTTTTCATCTATATTGAGTGAACAAGACGGACCACAATGGCTTTGCAATAATTTATTATGCGATTCTATAAATTTTTGTTTATTTGTTAAGATTGAATAAATAATTGAAACTATTTTAATAGTTTTACAACTTATGAGATTCTTATGTTTATGAGAAAATATACAACACAAAAACTCTAAATCACATGTCTAAACAAAACAAATAGAAGAACACGACTGCAACCATAAATTTTATAGTTGCAATTTTGTAGTGATGTTTGAATTCGCTGCCACCAATATGACATCAAAAAAGGGGAAAACTAACATCAAAAATACCANCTTTCATAATGGACTTTTTATGACAACTTAAATTAATCAGATCGATCAATTTCAAACACCAATGATTACACATAGATTTATAAATGAAAAAATATTGGCATATTTAATAAAATAAATAATGGTTAAAAGTTTCCCTAAACTATCTCTTTTTTACTAATTTCATATTTCAATTATTGAATTTTTCTGTTACCCCATATATTATAACTTTCAAGGTTAAAACCCCCCAACTCAATATTTGTTAATGTGTGTAGTATTTCATACTCATAGATACCTAAAATGTGTTGACCAACACATTATGTGTCATTTGAACTTAGTTATATATATTTTTGATAACTCTGATGTCCAAGTTAACTTGCATGTATCTTAACTAGCTCTACAAAATACATTTCAATTATTTGAACTTAAAATTAACACATAGAACTCCAAACTATTACTATTTCGTAAGTTTCATACTTTGAATGATGATGGAACTAATATAACAAAGATTTAAAGTTTTTTTTTTTAAAAAGAGATAGTTAGATCATGACAATCCAAGGAGATTAGCATGTGCAATCCAGAAAGAAATACCATTTTTGTTAAATAAGCAACAAAGATTCTTTTGGCTAATATATTTTAGTTAATTAATAATTAATGTTCCTCACCATAATTGTCTTTAAAATTTTTTAAAAAATTCTATAATTTTGGATTGGTGAGGATCCCAAGAAAATTCTCAAAGAGGGGTCCGTACATGAAAATAGTATAGCCCATAGGACACAAAAGTAACATTATTGCACGTGGGAGGAGCCAGCAGGACCCTACTTGTTCATTTCAATCACAAATTATATACTTAAAATGAAAAGTTCCCAAAAGTTGAAGGACCATTCCGACAATTAACTTTTTTGTTGAGGGGACACACAAAACCAAAGGGTGTTAAATGTATAAATAATAAAAGAGTGGGTCCTATTTTAGCATAATTTCATCAACTTATGGGGAGACAAATGTAATACACCAACTCAAGTGTTTTTTTGGATATGTGATTTTAGGTTGATTTCATATCATGAGATGAAATCCTATATTCTTCGAAAATCATGATTTGAGAATTTCATATTATGATTTGAAAATTTTCAAATACGTAAATTAATCCACAATTTTATATTTTGTTAAAACAATCTCACATTTATATCTACTGGCCATTATTTCATATGTTAAATAAAATTTATAATCATATCATTACTTTTTAAAATTTATTATTCTCACCAACATAAAATTTATTATTACTTTAAATCAATTCCTACTTTATCATTCATATTCATCAAATTCATTATTTTTTTATCAAATTTATTAATCAACCAAATTTATTACTACTACTTTAATGTTTAATTAAAAAAAATAGTTTTTTTCATCTATATTGAGTGAACAAGATGGACCATAATGGCTTTGTAATAATTTATTATGCGATTCTATAAATTTTTATTTATTTGGTAAGATTGAATAAATAATTGAGACTATTGTAATAGTTTTACAATTTATGAGATTCTTATATTTTTTTTAAAAATATACAACAGAAAAACTTCAAATCATATGTCTAAACAAAACTTTAACTCCATTTCGTAATTTCATATCAACCTACTATAAAAAGTTGTAAATTAGCTGACATAAGCATTTACAAGTATATAACAATTGTTACACAAAAGTAATTGAATGTCATTTTTATTTAACTCTAATTTGCATTTGATAAGTATAAAATTTTGAGAGTTTTGTTTCTTTTATCCAATGTACAATCAATTTGATTTCACTTCCCGAAAAGTTATTTACAATTAATTAAAAGTTGAGTGTGATTATTATTTGAAACTATGATATCATAAATATACATCTTATACGATGTGCGTAAAAAAAGTTCTACAATCAAATATTTATCCAATCTGAGTACAACTGCAAGTGCACACTTACATGAAGCTTCAGTTGCAACAATCCCAACAATATGCAAGTTAGTATAATTCTGTAGTGATGTTTGAATTCACTGCCACCAATATGACATCAAAAAAGGGAAATTAACATAAAAAAAATACCAAAAAACAGACTAAGTAAACTTGTGAGAGAGAGCTTTAAAGAGACTTGTTATGCCAGATGGATAGAACTAAGTAGCAGAAAAGACAGTTGATTATTTTGTAAAACAAACTACACGCTTAGAATTTTTAAATCTCCTTAACAAAAACAACTTCTGCTGAGATTTCCATGTTTGGCATTCTATGGAGGTTTGAATTTGCTGCCACCAACATGACATCAGAAGAGGGAGAACTAAAGGTCATTATAAATTACGACATCAGAGATACAAAAAATAGAGACCAAGTAAATGCTTCATTATAAGCTAATAAAGCAATTAAGTCCTGCGACATAGATCCAACTTTAAGACAAGTACATAATGAGGGGCTTAAAGAGTGTTAATGCCAGATTGTAACACAATGAAATGAATGAGCAATTACAACAAGCAATCTGGGGCTAAAGATTACTGTGACTTAATTGTTCTATTTTACTTTGAAGCATCGTTGTATTCTACTTTGAAGCAACGATGCTTGTGACGGCCAAATGAAAAAGCACAGTTACCAAATCATAAGTTAGACAACGTACAAGATCCAATTAAGTCATTTTACAAGACAAAACATCATGAAAGATAGTCAACAAACAAAACAATAATCTATACTGAATTAAGAATTTATTTATTATGTTGTGTTGTTCAATTAATTTATATTTTGTAACTGTGTAAATAACTAATGATTTGTTATATTTGAAACAGAAGACAGCAGACATGCAGCAACCAAGGCTGCCCAGGCATCCCAAGCGGCATCAAAGAATGGAAATGCAACAAAGACAGGAAAGTGCAGAAAGATGATTTAGGAGAGAAATTGAAGAAGTTTTGATCACTTTTGGATCAAGGTAAATAAGAGGTCTACTAGGTTTTTGGATAATTGACCTAACATTTCAAAGTTTAAATGTTGCTTTGATGAATCTGTAGTATTTGAGTTTTTGGTTTAAAAATACTTGGGTATATGTTTTTATGAGATTTTCCTTCTATGTTATGTGTTGTCTCATTTGATAGTTTATGTTGTTTGTTGAGATGCCATAGTTCCTTATGCCATGAGTGCTCTGAATAGTTGAAGTGTCTTACGAAATTATTCATTTTCAAGTAGTCTAGTTCACTATTAAGCGTCTTTAAGTTCATAAAGGCAAATTAAAGCGTCTCTCTTTTGCATTTATGTTTAGTTAATATCCTTAGATTAGCTTTTATAAAATCATATAAGTAGAAATATATTCCAATATAATGTTATTCTAAATGGAAAATATGTTTGTAACTATAGAATATTTATGATCTCTCTTATTCTAAATGGATATCTGTATTTTATATAAATTATTATAATGTCTTTTATAGTTCTTAAAAAATAATACTTTTGATACTTGTTAGGAAAAAAATTTATATTTCCACTACGGCCAGTTAAGTGTAATGTTTAAATTCATATTTATATATATACTAGATTAGGGGTATATATTACTTGAATTATAGTTTATTCAATTCAAGCTATCACTTCTCTGAATAAATAACCAGTTATATCTACCTCTACAAAAACCCTTCAATATTTAAGCGAACTTATAATAGTTTGTTTAGTCAAACTTTTGAAAGGATGAGCTTTTTTTTTCAATATTTTAGAAAAGTAAGACGTTTGATCAAATTTATGGGACAAAATAAATCCTCTTGAAGTAGAGTAGTTATTTTTCAGAAGCTAAAAACATAAAAGCAAATTCCAAAATCATTATTTTTTGAAAAATAGTTGTAAGAAAAATACACTTTATAAGAAGCACTTTTAAAATTTATAAGCCAAACACAAACTTCTCACCAAAAATATTTTCTTAAATAATACTTCCCAAAATAGTTGATCTAAAAACTTGACCAAACAAACTATGATTTTTCTATCCGATATATATGGCTACTTCACTTTTCAAAATGCTTATTTTAGAAAAATACGGTGTTTGATCAAACTTTTGAAAGGAAATAAATGCTTCTGTAGAGAGAAAAATACACTATAGAAGCATTAGGAAAAAAATCGTCAAAAACTAATTGCTATTCAAAAGTAATTTTAAAATTAATTAACCAAACACAAACAACTTCTTACCAAAAATTAAAAACCTTTTAAAATAGTTGATTTTAGAAACTTGACGGAACAAACTATTATTTTCTACTTCAATATATATGGCTACTTCACTACTATATAAACTACTTGAGCCAATGATCTATCCGAAACAATCTATCAACCATTCATTCACAAGGTAAGAGTAAGACTATGTACCGTTAAGTTGAGGTTGATGTACAACCTACATTCCTCCCTGCAACACAAGATATCAACAGAACACATAGATACAACGAACATGCAAGATTTAACAACAAACATGCAAAATTGAACAAGAAGTACAAGTCTGTACAACTTAATGTTTTACAGATTTAAGGTTAAGGTTCAACAGGTAAATGTTTTCGAGAGATGGACTGCTGCGCAAAGTATATACAAGTTTATAATACAGTTTCAGCAACAACTCCACATCTTGGAGGTTAAAATTATATATGGCGACATTAGCCGCCTCCTGTAGTCACCACTTCCTTGTCCTTCTTCTCAGTAGACAAGGCTGCAGATTTGCAGATCGCGCAGCTGTTCTTCACACCCAGCCATTTCTTCACGCATTCCTCGTGGTACTCATGGCCACAATTGAGAATGCCGATCTTCTCCCCATCCTTGAAGTCAGCCTGCAATAACGCGTGTAAATATGAAGTCATTAGAGCTATCTCAAAGAAACAAAAAATAAGATGCAAAGTTCAAAGAAGAAAGAAAATCACAACATAGAGGCCGAGGTGAGATTGTGCGTGATAAGGAAACCTTATAAAGATTCATGACAATGTTTTGATGAATTTAAGACTTGGGAAGAAAATGGAAATATAAACATTACGTAGAGTGTAAGTCAGCGAAGGAGTAATACCTGGCATATCACACAGACAGTTTTCTGGTCTTGATCAGATGCAACATTTTCCAGAGGGCTAGGAGTCTCGGTAGACAAAAATATTCTCGTTTTCAAATTGGCAACGATGATATCCTCGGACAAACCAATTGACACATTGCCAATTCGCTCCCCCAATGCAAGAAGCTCCTGGATAGATATTTGATATTTCAGGATAAGTTTGCCGAAAATATCAAACATGCAAATATGAAATAACCTACAATTGCACTTACCTCATACGTCATGCGATCCACGTCCAATCGCATATCTCTGTGCTGATCAACAACATGCACTCCACGAAATCTTGGAACACCCAGCATTGACACTCCCTAGTAAAATCACAAAGAAAGAGATACAACACCCACTCCCATTACTTCAACTGCACGAAACTGCACTACGATAAAGATAACAGGAAGAACTATTCAAATGCAATAAATTTTACATCTTGTGGCAAAACTCTTACATTACGGAGGTTGTGGTGGCTACCATTTGTTCCACGCATCATGAATTCCCTTTGATGAGGTCTGTACATTCTAAAGCCAGACGGAAGCAAGGGTCCCATATTGGATGAACTAAGTTGTAGTTGTCTGCCTGGAGATGCTGTCATCTGAGGATAGGAGCTCATTGTGTGGCCTGCCATAGTTTGCATATTAGGTGACAGATGAGGATGGTACTGCGGTGGTCCTTGAGGAATGGGTGGATACATGAAACCAGTCAAACCCCCGTTGCTGGAAGGTACTTGATAACCTCGCATAGCCATGTTTCCAGCACCTATTACATAGCCTCCGGCACCAACTAAAGTAAGCAGAAGAAAGATGCAATCAGTTAATATGTTATTCTGACACTTAGAATAAAGATCACAAATTGCTGTTGCTAATTTGACAAAAGAGAAAAACAAAGGCTTTACTGGATTATTAGAAAATGAAATGAAATAACCATTAGGTAATAAACATGGAAAAAAAGAGACGTATGCCACATAAAATGTGAAGATGCAAAAGGAAAGAATAAGATGTGTTTCAAGTGGATTGTCGCTTTTAAATTTGTAAAAGAAAAGACAGCTGAAATATGCATTGTTCAACTTGGCAGCATGCTAATATAGCTCATAAGAAAACAAAATTTAGAAGAACAAAAAAATTGATGAAAACTTTGATGAAGGGGAGAAGATAACCTATCAAACAAATAAGTTAGCTGAATAGACACTCAAAAGTCATAAATGTAAATTAAAACAAGAAGAGTAGTTACCGGGAGGACAGGTTAAAGGAGCAGCCTGACTCCAGGCCCAAGATTGAGCTGCACTACCGCTACTATTGAAAGGCATGTTCAGCCAAGGATTGCCAGGAAACTGATAGGCTTGGCCTGCATAGTTTCCTTGAAGCAGATGATTATTGTTATTTTGCAATACAGTATCTGGACCACTAGCAAATCTGCTCCCACTTCTCTGTACTCCATTTTCAAGGAGTGGTGCTGAGCCACTCCCTCCATGCTCGCGTGATACAGAATCATCTGTAGTGCCTGAGACTGGAAGCCCATCGCGTAACCCATGATTTGCTAGAACTGGCAAATCCATAGTTGCAGATGCAGCACCATTTTCAAGTAGTGGTGCTGAGTCACTCCCTCCATGCTCGCGTGGCACAGAATCATCTGTAGTGCCCGAGACTGGAAGCCCATCACGTAACCCATGATTTGCTAGAACTGGTGAATCCATAGTAGCAGATGCAGCACCATTTTCAAGGAGTGGTGCTGAGTCACTCCCTCCATGCTCGCGTGACACAGAATCATCTATAGTGCCTGAGACTGGAAGCCCATCACGTAACCCATGATTTGCTGGAACTGGCAAATCCATAGTTGCAGATGTAGTACCATTTTCAAGGAGTGGTGCTGAGTCACTCCCTCCATGCTCGCGTGATACAGAATCATTCGAAGAAACATCAGATTCATTTGCTGTTGTGATGACGGGAGCAGCGGAAGTACTAGGCCCTGCCAGAGCAGAATGATGCTGAAGATTTCCAGAGTTGCCTGCAACATTCTTTTGCTTAGATGACCCTCTGGTACTGTCCATACGAGGATCGTTCCTACCTAAGTTATCTGCATTATTTCCGATGCTTCCCTGAGTGCTTGAGACTGGAAGCCTATCACGTAACCCATGATTTGCTGGAACTGGAGAAGTCCTCAATGCAGCTGGAGCTGCCACATAAGGGTAAAAGTAATTTGATGGTGGTGCAAACGCTGCGCCAGCATTGGTGAGATGATGCCACTGTTGAATCCCATTGGCCGGTGGCATCCCATAAATTAGAGCACCCTCTTGATGGCCTGGTAGATGGGGCGCATAGAAATTACCAAGGCTTCCTGGAGCTGGCACAGTGGTGTTAACGTTTGGATGCGGAAAAGGTGTAAAGCTCCCATACGTCATACAAGGCTCTGGATAAATATACGCTTGACTCCGCTGATCTGCTCCCAAAGTCATAAAGTGATTACTGTGGGGCGTATTCCTTTCCCCCATGATATCGAGTAGAACCTTGTGGATAATATCTGGTCAGAGAAGAATAAACCGTCATGCAAAACTACATGCCAATACATGCATTAAGAGATCACATAAACTCAATAACTGCCAGCTGATATGATACAATTTAATTAAACTTAAAGTTCAATGCTAATATGTAAATTTTTCTTGGCATTCATCTCAAAAGGCACACTTCAAAAGTAACTGTAAAGTTAACAAGATCGCATTCAAAAGTTTTAGGATTATCCTCTTAAATTCAGAAATTTGCTTACGTAACACAAACCATCATAGACATTCACCATGCAACAATAGAACCCAAGCATAAATTGTTTTCTTGATATGCAGTTGTTACATTAGGAAAAGAGTAACCAAGCCATGAAGAAAGAGAAGCAGGAATTAGACAAAGCGAATATGGCACGTGAATAGACAGCAAGCTACTATTACGGCTCTAAGAACAGCGAGTTCACTAGCCATGAAAAGAATATCTTTAAGATGGAAAACTTTCTTGCCCTCTTTTTTTTTTACTTTAGAAAGGGGGAAGAGATAAATCAGATGTACTTCCGTTACTACTCCCATTACTCAAGCACCAGCCGTAAGGCTTCATCAAAATGTAGCCTTGTGAAGTTCAACCGACTGACTAGACCATTTGCAGCTAGCATTTAAGATTTTCACTAATCATACCATTTTACCGAATTTTCTTAGAAACCAAAATTCTGACCTAGATACGTATCATTGACATTATTACATTGCAAAGACTACAGATCATAGTCTTATCTCCAGATGAATAATATGCTCGTAATCTGCAATAACTTCCCAGCTAAGCCTATATGTAACTATTCACCATCCTTCCTTTTTATAAGCACTAATGAATACTCATACCATTCTTATACAGACAACAGAGACGATAAGAAGAAGCAATTCATGCATCTACTATTGTAAAGAAATCTGTCATACAGACTACTGCAATGTACTTTTAATAAGAAAAATAGTAAAACCGGATATAGGAAACATGATTAAATAAGGGAAATAAAACTTCCCCTAAATGTGTTAACGTGACAAGACCTCCTTCCTTGAAACCTCCTAATGGACTAGATAATTGAAAACATGAAAGAGTACCCTTCGTTTATTTGATTGTCTTTCAGAAAAGAAGTTGTGACAAAATTGACAACCAAGATAAACCTTCACAATTCACAGTTGTAAAAAGGCCACCTTTACTCCCTTAGCCAGTCAAAAACCAAATACTCTTGAAGTCTACAAAAGTCCACATGACAGTGATGAGCTCAAACAAAGAAAAAAGGAATGATCATAGAGAGGATACGAAACTTAGTATAAATGATTGTATAAGTGACAAGAAGAAAAAAAGCATTGGGTAGTATAGAGGTAACTATCAGGTACCAAAGTTATCTGATTTCCCTTACAGGTTAAGTCAAACTTGCCAAACGGTTAGTAAAAACTACAAAAGAGTAGAAAAAGGTCAGAACAAGTAGCATCCACATAAGGTGTGCTCCATCATTCATGGATTGATATGAAGATGTTTCAAAACTCAAAAGTCATCAGACTCAATATGAGATTTACTAGATAAAGAACTTGTATCACGATGTTGAGCTAGCTGTAGTAGTTCCACACAGAGTGACTTTTAGCTGAACCTTTTATCACGGAGTTCAGCTAGCTGGACAAAGATTTGCTTTTCTTTCCCTGTTAGCTCATAGAACAAAAAGCTTTAGAAAAGTCAAGCAGATAGGAAGTTAGGTTCCTAAGGGAAATGCCTAAAGACAATCGTAACAAAGAACAACACTCGTATTTCAAACCAGTAGTTTATAAATTCAACAAACCCTGATGACTGAGGTGAACCAAGGCAAAAACAACTTCGGAAACCTTTTCTTTATAAGGCATAACCTCAAAACTTAAAAAAACAAACAAATATACACTGATCAAACATCTTTCAAAGTTCCAAGTAAAATTCAACAACTGTTAGTCAAGAAAAAAATGCCCAAAATCTTCATTCCCAAATTAGTTAGGGTTGACTCTCAAAATCCTTTTTCTTTTTCATTTTCATTTTCATTTTCATTTTCATTTCCCTTTCCCTTTTTTGATCAAGCAAGAACTTGATTTTTTTTTCTTAGAAATGGTGGTGTTCAATCCAGCTTGCACACACCTCGATTGTTTCACCGGTTACCTCCTACCTCCCACAAACACAGGTGATTAACCTTACCAATGCTCAGACAGATACGAAGAAACCACCAAGTGTTTTCGTCCACCATTTCACTCCATTTAGACACCATTTCATTCAAACAAAACACTTGGTATATAAATTTAAAACCTTCAAATTCTTCACTTTTTTTTTCTTTCCAAAACAATCAAGAACATCCCCATTTTGAAAATCATTCTTTTAGTATCCCCATTTAAGTAAATTCTAAAATGAACACACACAAACACTAGATAAAGACATTTTTTTTAAAAAAAAAAAACTTCAAAAGATTTTTTCACCTTTTTTTTCCTTCCAAAACAATCAAGAACATCCCCATTTTGAAAAACCACTCTTCTATATCCCCATTTAAGTTAATTCCAAAATGAACACACACAAACACTAGATATAAACATAAAAAAACACTCTTTAACATTTTTTCAGTGAGAATCAACATGCAACTGATATAAAAAACATTAAAAAATGCAATTCACTAATAAAAACAAAACTTTACCTTTCACAAAAAACTTCACAACAACTGGAAACACCTACAAAAACAAACAAAAAGCCCTAAATTCAAGTTAGATATAAAATGAAAACAATGATCAATGATCATAAAAATGAACTCCAACAAAACCCCACTAAAAATTTCTTCTTCTAACCAAATGCCACACTTCCACACAAATTAATTAGCAAGAAAAAAAAATTGTAACCGACCAAAAAAAACTGAAAATTCCGATTAAAACCATCAAAAGAAGCAGAAAAACTAACCCAAATTGAGCTTGATCAAGAATTGCAAATGAAAACTAGAGAGAGAAATAGTTGATTACCTCAAAAAAAACTGAAGCATTAACACATGTTTTTTGCTCTTATGAAAAAACTATGAACTCACTGGTATTGTTTTTCCTGTGTATTTTTCCTGGAGTAAACTGCAACGTGGCTATTTCATTTTGTCATTATTTACCTTATTTATTTCTTAATTACTACTCTCACCCTTCAACTACTTAAAAATAATTAACTTAAATGTATTTTTACTTTGTTTTGAACGAGATTTGTACAAAATAATTACAAACATATCCATTTAGTTTGAAAAAGGTAATAAAATCGCCCGTTAAAAGTAGGATAGAACAGTTACGATCCTTTTAAATGAGCCTTGTTCATATCGAAAACTATAAGGAAATACAAAATAGTCCTTTCATTTTAATGAAAAACTCAAAATCGCACGTTAAGCATGCGATAGAACAGTTCTAGTCCTACTACTCGAATCTCGTTGGTATCGAAAAGTATTGGAAAATATAAAATAGTCCCTTGAGTTTTGAGAAAAGTTTTAAATTGCCAGTCAAATATAGGATAGAACAATTATGGTCCTTCTAAACGAAACTCGTTGGTATCGAAAAGTATTAGAAAATACAAAATAGTCCCTTAAGTTTGAAAAAAAGTTTAAAATCACTTGTTAAATATATGATAGAACGATTATGGCCCTCCTAAACGGACCTCGTTGATATTGAATACTATTAGAAAATACAAAATAGTCCATTAAATTTGAAGAAAAAAATAAAATGACTGTTATATACAGGATAGAACAATTATAGTCCTCTTACTCGAATCTCGTTGGTATAGAAAATTATTAGAAAATATAAAATAGTCCATTAAGTTTGAAGAAATATTTAAAATTGCCCGTTAAATATATGATAGAATAATTATTGTCCTCCTACACTAACATTGTTGGTATAGAAGATTATTAGAAAATATAAAATAGTCCATTAAGTTTGAAGAGATATTTAAAATCGCCTGTAAAATATATGATAGAACAATTATAGTATTCCTACACGGACTTTGTTGGTATCGAATATTATTAGAAGATACAAAGAACCCCTTAAGTTTGAAGAAATATTAAAAAGCGTCTATTAAATCTACGATAGAACAATTATAGTCCTCCTACATGAACATCGTTGGTATTGAATATTATTAGAAAATACATACTAGTCCCTTAAGTTTGAAGAAAAAATTAAAATCGCTTGTTAAATATACGATAAAACAATTATAGTCATCCTACATGAACCTCATTGGTATCAAATATTATTAGGAAATACAAAGTAGTTCCTTAAGTTTTAATAAAAATTTAAAATCCCCCATTAAACATACTATAGAACAATTATAGTCCTCCTACACGAACCTCGTTGGTATAGAATATTATTAGGAAATACAAAATAGTCCCTTAAGTTTGAAGAAAAATTTAAAATCACCCATTCAATATACGATAGAACAATTATAGTCCTCCTACATGAACCTCGTTGGTTTAAAAAATTATTAAAAAAACTCAAAATAATCCCTCAAGTTTGGACGTAAACTCAAAATTGTCCCTCAAATATACAGTGAAACACTTATAGTCCTCTTACTAAACATCATTGATATTGATATTTTAAAAAAATCCATAAATAGTCTCTTAAGTTTGAAACTCAAAATCGTCCCTTAAATATATGGTGGAACACTTATAGTCCTCCTACTCAGTCCACCGTTAGTATCAATATTTCTTTAAAAAGCTTAAATTAGTCCCTTAGTTTAGACATAAACTCAAATTGCCCATAAATATATGATAGAACACTTATAGTCCTTCTATACGAACATCATTACTATTGACAATTATTTTAAAAAAATACAAACTAGTCCTTTAAGATTATTAGAAAATCCAAAATAATCCCTCAGGTTTGAACAAAAGTCTAAAATCGCCCATTAAATATATGATAGAACCATTATAGTCCTCCTACACAAACACCGTTAGTACCAAAGATTATTTTTTACTCAAGTTTGGACATTAACTCAAAATCGTCCCTCAAGTATTTGGCAGCACACTAATAATCCTCTGACTAATCATCATTAATATCAATGATTTTTAAGAAAGCTAAAAATAATTTCGTAGATTTGAACATAAACACAAAATCATTCTCAGATATATGATGGAACACTTATAATCACCCTATTCGGGACATCATTAATATCGATGATTATAAAAAAAAAAACTTAAAATAGTCCTTTAAGTTTGGATATAAACTAAAATAATCCCTTAAATTTATGAGTACACAGATAGTCAACCTATTCAGTACATCGTTACTATTGATTATTATTTTAAAAATCTAAAATAGTCCGTTAAGTGTGGACATAAACTCATAATTGTCTCTTAACTATATGGTAGAGTATAGTTCTCTTACTCAACATTTTCAATATCGTCGATTATTTTCTTTTAAAAAGTAATCCTTAAGTTTGGACATAGACTCACAATTGTTCTTTAAATATACGGTGGAACACTTATAATTCTCTTATTCAACACAGTATTTATATTGTCGAATGTTGATTATTTTTAAAAATCCTTATATTTGGACATAAACTCATCTTATGTCTATTTACATTTTTCAATTCACTAAAATATACGAGGAATCTTAGGTAATGTTTAAAGTTTTTGTATTCTCTAATCTTTTTAGTATTCAGAAAAGGAAGAAAAGAAAATGTTTTAATTTATGTTTTATATTTTCTAATTCAGTTGAATATAAAAGGGAATCTTAAACAATATTTATAATAGGTCGATTAAAATATGTACGAAGAAATCAAGATTTGGGTCCATAGTTGTTCTTAGTTTTTAGTTATCGCTTTTATAGAAGATTATTGTGGTACGAATAATATATTCTTACAAGAACGGTGTTAATCAAAAGTTTAGTTTTTTTTGTCTTAATATTCTTAAGTTATTTTAAGTACTTTTATTATTATTTCCGGTATCGGCTCCTAACCAATTTTTATTTTTCTTTGAAAAATAGGTGAACTAATACTAGGAATGGACACGGTATGATATGGTACGGTATTAAAAAAATTGATTTGGTAATCTTGTCGTTTTAAAAATACTATACCATTACAATATCAAATTATTAATTCGGTACAGTTCAAAACCATTAAGTTCGATTTTAATTTTTACAGTATGATAAATTAGTAGCTATAATTTGTTCGACTATGACTTAGATAAACTCATATGATAGAAAATTATCATTTTGCCTTTTTCAAAAAAAAAAATCTCAATTATATCATACTTGAAGAAAATGACAATTGAAATAAGTTATTCTTCATAAATTTGATGTTAAAACTCATGTCTCACAAGTTGATGTAGTGAGAAGTATACACAAACGTATTCCTAGCAGATCACAATTCTAACTTATTAGAGTCTAATAAATTATAAATTAATATTGGCGATTTGTTGTGAGGAAGGAACAAATTTGATTACCATAGCTCTTTGGATATCTTTTTTATACGAAGTGATAATCAAGTTCAACATGCTTCATACGAGCATGTAACATGGGATGGATCGCTAAATAATTAATTTTTGTATTATTATTATTTTATATATTTTCTAATATTATACTAAGATGTGTATATAATTATATATATAATTCTATATGATTTCAATATTCTTTTTATAAATATCGAATATTAAAATTTTAAAAATATATATCAAATATTATAATATTGAAATTGAAGCATTACAATTTTTAATTTCAATGTGGTATTTGGTAACTATCATATCATGCTAATGTCTAACTGATGTGACATATCTAAAAGAAAGTATCATGGTGAATTCTATTTGCAGACACAAAGTATACATTGATGAGATATGGACAAAATTAACTATTTTTAAAGTATAACAGGTTTAGATTGAACGTGACTAAAATAGAGTACCACATGTAAGTGCAATAATGTTACTTACGAGATAAATATGAAAGTAAGAATTGATGCACAAGTTATCTCTAAAAAAAAAAGTTTTAGGAATCTTATGTCAATAAACAAATAAATTGGAAATTGACAATGATGTAACACATTATATTAGAGTGGGATAAATGAAAAGAGGCTCGTATTTAGCCAATGTCTTGCATGATATTATAAGAGAACTCCACTAAAGGTAAGTTTCATAAAGTGATTAATAGACCAACTATGTTGTATCGAAATGAAGTAATAATCAATCAAGAGCCCGCATATTCAGAAGATAAAAATAGTGTAAATAAGGATATTCAGATGAAACTATGGGTATACTAAGAAAGATAGGCTTAGAAATGAATAAACACAATATAAGAGTGGCCTCAATGATAGACAAAATGACAGAAACGGGATTAAAATGTAATTAGTTTAGAATTTTAATGGAGAAAAAAGTCAGGCAAATCAATTGGGAATCCAGTTAGCCGCAAAACTTTTTTCTTTTTACATTATAGGTCTCTAATTAGGAATTATTTTAATAAGTAATATTAAATTAAAATTATTTTTAAAATGAAAAAATTATTCACTATATACTTATACCATAAAATAGACGATGATGAATTATCATTACAATACAGGACCAACTCCTTGTCAATTTATTGTTCTTAATGAGCAATAAAAGATGGATTTTTATTTTTAAAAATGTAAATATATTATGATTTTAAAATAAGATCAGCAGACATCAAAATTCAAATATGAGCGGGTTGTGTGCCCAAGTCCTAAACACCTAACTCTGCTGGGCGCTGGCTACATTATTCAATTGTCGGGGTGGGGTGTCAAATGGGTGGGTTGAGTTGAAATTAGAGATATTAAAATGAGTTCAAGTTTACTTTAGGTTCAAACGGGCTAAAAATCGAATTGAATCATGACCTGCCAATTTGACCCGCTTAATCTAAATAATTTTAACATCTTGTTATTTAACTTTTGTAACCACAATTTGAATTTCAACTCAAGAAAATAAAATTAAAAAGAGTTACAAATGGATAAATAAATCATAAAATATATAAAATAAATATCATCAATGCAAATAAAGAGTATTAACACACGTTGAAATTAGAGATTAAATTGGGCTCAATTGAAGATTCTTTTAAAATGGGTCAAGGATTGAATAAAGGAGAGATTGAACTCAATTCAAATTATCTTGAGCCCAACCCATAAAATAGCAGGTTGGACGGACTATCTATATTTGGGCTCATTTTGACATTCTTACTCAATTGTATCAATGATGTTCAAAGTGTGATACCATAATGAGTAGTATTTTATTTATATATACGATATAATTTTTCGACGAAGGATATTCACCTAATCACTCTTGATATGTTGTAGCTTTGCCTCTACCATCCTTTCTAGATCTACTCGTGAAATTACACGAAATATATCATTATATCTTAAAGCAATGTTTAAAATTTTAGTATTCTACTTCATCTTTTTAATATTCTTAGAAAGAAGAAAATAAATGACTTCTAATTCTGTTTACATTTTCTTATTTATTACTTGAATAGAAGAGGAAATCTTAAAGCAATGTTTAAATTTTAGTTATCTTAAAACTCATTCGATGGACGATGTGTATAAGGAGAATAATCTATAGTGGACAATCATAATTTAAGTATACAATCATAATTACAAATATTATAGGTTAAGTATCATGCAGTAATAATAGAAATTTATTGAAACAAATACACAAGATTCATCATTATAAATTCACATAGTGATCTTATCATCTTAATTTGTTAATTATTTAGTACGGATTCACATTAATCTATTAATTTTTATTCAAATTATATATATATATATACTAAGGAATTTAGTATTACTATTAATCGAGTGATAATTTGAGATTGCACGTCGTGAAAATTGAAAACCACCAAACTTCAAAGTCCAAATTTGCTTTAATTGAACGTATTCTAGTGTATCACGTAACTCTTGAAGCACTAGTCACAATTATAAGATGTAAAAATTAATATAACACGTTTTAGAGAGATTTAATTTCTTTATAATTATTTGCGATGTTTTCATTTTTTTTTTCTTTTTAAATTTACTTTGAATATCCTTGTAATTAAGTCAAGGATATTTTGAAAACAATTTCTTTACCTTACCTCTATAAATTAGAAATAAGATGATCTTTGTAAAATATATGGCCAACATAATTAAATCGAGTTTAATAAATAAATAGGCTAATAGACGAAAGTTGACTAGAATTTATGAACTAAATTTTAAGATAATAAAGTAACTTTCCACTTTGATGAAAGGTGAAGAATTAAGTGGTTAATTCATTAATAGAAGGTGTCTATATACGATAAAGTGATTGAAAAACATGATATGAATTGACCAACACAACACATGTTAACACGCATGATCCTTACCACGCATATCTAACACGTGTCGCATATGCAATAGAAGAATTGCATAGATGACACATGTTAAACATGATGCATAATGCATAAAAGGTGTCGTTTTAATTTTGACACGAGAAATCACAATTTTTTTCTGACACATATTAATTTTGCGTTTTTTTTTTGCACAATATAATCAACCTCTAATTATAAATAGCTTATTATGACTTAATTGTTACACATCAAAAAAAAAAAAATCTTAATAATATACATTTGCATTATGTATAATTGGAGTCTAAGTTAGTCTTAAGAGACTAGTTTCCTCTTAGGTTCAATTCACAAGTATTCTCACCCAGCGGCATGAAAAAGAGTATAGTACAAAGAAGCAAAATCATTTTTTCTTAAAGTTTAATTACTTTCACTGAAAATAATTCAAGAAAATATCACAGTCTCAAATTCTAGATTAAAGTAAAGTTATATGAAATTGTGTGAAAATTATTACATTTTACGATCCGAAAATCATGTTTAATTAGATATATTTTTAATTAGATTGTTTATGTTTTTTATTTTATAATTGAGAAATTTTTTACAGTGCTTACACTTTACCTTCTCAAATTTTACATGTGACATGTAAGATTATAGCAAGTAGATTATTATTGATATTGTATAATTAAAAATAAGATCTCATTACTCATACAATAAATATTAATTTTCATCGACGTATGACAATTATTGTACACACTCACATGATTAGAGCTGTCAAAATGGGCTGCCCCAACCCAATCCAACCCTAACGGGCTAGAGACTTAAATGAGTTAGAACGGGTTGTTCTTTTTAATTAAAGGGCCTATAAAATAGCAGCCCAGCCCAACCCTAAGCGGGTCATGGATTGGGACGGGTTAGCCCTTCAACCAAAAAATGGACAATATTGGCCTCTTAGAAAGAGTATCGAATATTGATGTCTAATGAACACGACATCAATACATACAGAAATTCATCCATGAATTACACATACTTCAGCGAATACTTACAAATCAAAAACATAATAGTCAAGAAACAACATTAATAAGATTCATACAATATTGTAACACCCGAAATTTTTTTGAGCTAACACTTGAACCATTTTTCGTTGTGAGTAGGATNTGGCCCTTCAACCAAAAAATGGACAATATTGGCCTCTTAGAAAGAGTATCGAATATTGATGTCTAATGAACACGACATCAATACATACAGAAATTCATCCATGAATTAAACATACTTCAGTGAATACTTACAAATCAAAAACATAATAGTCAAGATACAACATTAATAAGATTCATACAATATTGTAACACCCGAAATTTTTTTGAGCTAAGAACTGAACCATTCTCCGTTGTGAGTAGAATTTTACCGAGGAATTTAAATTTTTATAAGTATTAAGGTCACTAGATGTAGCACCTTGGATTCCAAAAAGAACTAAAGAGAATTCATTCAAGTAATTTGTAAGTTCTTTTAAGTTTTGGGTCAACTACAAACGATCATAACTTTCTATACAAGATGAGTTAAGTAGCCAATAAGATATCAAATGAAAGGTCTTGGAATCCTCTTTCCAACACCACTGAGTTTGCTAAGTTTTGAGTTCGTATGAGTGAGATATGTCTGTTTGAAATAAGCATGTCCAGTTAATGAAAGTTACCCGAAATTATGAAGGGTATTTTGGTCTTTCCCTTACCCCTTTAACTTAAAACGTTTTTAGTAAAGTTTTAGGGGTCTAAACTGATTTGGGTCAATTTTCATAATCCTAAATCATGCTTAGGATTTTGAGAGCAGTTCAAGAGGAGAAAAGAGTGGAGGTTCAAGGCGTTCGTCAAGGTTTTTGAGAATTTTTGAGGAATTTCGTCATGGGTTTGATCCCTAAGAGGTATGTAAACTTTCATAGTGTTAGGTTCGTTCACCCACACATCAATCATAAGTTTCACTTTCAAATTCATCCATGAGATTGAGTATATCGAGTCTCTTGATGAAATTCTTGAGGTGTTGTTCTACATACTTGAATTACAATGTTTGGTTGAGTTCTTGAGGCGAGGATCTTGTTAATGAGCTTTGTTCTTAGGGTTTTTGAGTAGTTTTTCGTGTAATTAAGTTGGGTAAACGAGTCTAAGAGGGTTTGAAAGAAACCATTCGATTCTAGGCGACTTAGGGTCAGAAAATGAGAAACAAAATTCGTCAATTTTTTCTGGACAGGGGCTGGCGCGCCAGAAAGTTTGTTCTGTAGTTTAGGGGTTGGCACCCCGCTCCACTCAGTACGCCAAAGCCACCTGCCCCGTCTTTTTTTCATCGTTCGTCTCGTTTAAGTTCTTTTAAAGTGTACATTCACACCCTTCCTGATTTAACTATTCTAAATCACATTTAATCATCACAAGATCCTATATATCATGAATCATAACTCTTGAATTCATAATTCAAATTCAAGAAAGAGTTAGGAGTAGAGTTCAAGAAAGTCTTTGAGTTAAGTTGTGAATCCATTAGGATTAACTATCGATGTGAGCTAAGTTTTTAGGAAGTAAGTATAAGAATGAGAAGATTTGTACCCATAAGTTCTATATTTTCATTAAGACCGTTGAGTCGAGTTGTTCATGTCCATAATTTCGCATGAACTCCATAAATTGAGTATCTTTGAGAGAAGTAGTATTTGTTGAGTTCTAAGTTATTGAGCATTAAGTTCCTAACCCTTTATGAAACTATATTTTATAATTATGGATTACCATATGTTATACATGGAGGTCCTTGGGTTGATTTGGTCATGCCCATAATTCCGCATGAACCTTATGAGTCGAGCAATCTTGAGATGAGTAGTATCATCGAGTTTTTGAGTTCTGGAGTTGTTGAGTTTTCGAGTATTGAGTTCTATATATGGTTGATGAAAACGTTGAATTGAGTCGTTCACGTCCATAATTCGGCATGAACCCTATTTTGAGAAGTCTTTTACAATTATTTATAATTTGTTTTAAGACATGAGTAAATGAGGATAAAGATGGAGAGAGTTGAGTTTCATTTTTTTAAAAATGAATATATGAGAATTAAGTATTCCCAAGAGTAAATGTTATTACATTTAAGAGGAAGGAAACAACGATTTCCAAATTAGTTCATGAGGAGTTTTGAGCAGTATCTATTTTTAAGAGAACCCTTTTGAGTAATAATCTCAAATTTTGAGGATGACAAAATATTTTTAAACATATGAGAATGAGTTATATTTTGAGAGTAGTATTGAGCATCAATATGGGGGAGAGTTCAGACAACTCACAGCCCCCATAAACCGTGTATGTTAACATGGGTAAAGGGTCATACTTTTTAGATGATTCCTTATTGCTTTTTAACATAGCTTAGTAGATCCACTTAGTTGAGGATGTCTTCTACTTCGGCAAGGTATGACAGTTATGGCAGTGTGAGCGATACATTGTATCATCACATAGTTCATAGTGATGGTTCTCGGTTAAAGAATCTCCCAAATAAGAGTTATTATTGTATTTTTACATACAATTGAGTTATTATTGTATTCTTACATACAATTGAGTTATTATGGTCTTTTTACATGTAATTGAATTTTTATTTACTGTTTTAAAAGCTTTTCATATATTGCATTTTTTATTGTTGCTTTATTCTTGAGTATCTTGAGTTGAGTGTCTTGAGTTGAGTATCTTGAGTTGAGTATCTTCGATTTGAGTATCTTACCTTTGAGTTGAGTATCATATCCTTGAGAGGAGTTTGAGTTGAGTTGAGTGAGTTTGCGACGAGGTAAGTATGTCTCTTCTCTATCAATTCAAGATTATATATATGTATTAGCGTTCTCCTTACATACTCGTACATTCCATGTACGGACGTCATTTGGCCTGCATCGTTCCATGATGCAGATACAGATATTCAGGATCATCAATAGGAATTTCGTTAAGGTCATGTGGTATTCCAGTCAGCTTTGGTGAACCTTCTTATATTTCGGAGGACTTCACCTTTACTTTACAGTTAGTAGTTTTAAGATGTCGTGGGTCTTGTCCCCATATCCTTCTGTTATAGTAGAGGCTTCATAGATAGACAGAGTTGAAGAGTTTTTCTGTATTTACTTTCCTTGGAGTATTGTACAGACTTTTTAAAAGGTTGAGTATTTGAGTTCAATGAAATTTAATTCAATTTAAGCTTATGTATGCTTGAGTTAGTCTTCCGTTTGTAATCAGCCAGGATGAGGGTTTACTTGAGAACCAATAATGGATCTCGGGTACCAGCCACGTCTAGAGTATAGGCTCGGATCGTGATATATATTTATCCCAAAAGTATAACGAATGGTATATTTAAACTATTTCCAATAGTACAGGGGTATATTTGATCATTTTTTTAATCAAAGAAATATAATATTTTGACTTTAATTTTTTATCTATATATTTTTAATAATTTTTATGGTCCATGGACTATTTTATCGATTATCTGTGAAAACAAAAAAATTATTAGGAGCCAAGTCCAAAGGGTCAAGCCCAACACCAGACCCGATCCAAATATGAAAACCCTAGTCTATATATAGCTTTAGAAATCATATGAGAGTAAGTTGTACCTTTCTACAAAATCGCCGCTGTTGTCTAAAAATCCTCCCTTGTTTCTGTCAATGAAACTCCAAGATGGAAATATTTCTCCTTTAGGAGATCTTTGTATTGATGTCATGGACTACACATGTGAAGCTCTTTCTATATTTTTCATTGTTAATTGGTAAACGTCTTTTCAATTTCATTCTCTCTTTGGCTATATCATATCGATCTAATCTTTTTACTTCGGGTGGTCAAATTTTCGCTCCAGGAATTGAAAACAGTCTATGTTGAACAGATCTGGTACTTCTGACCGGTATGTTGGACTATTCCATCTTCTTTTTTAGTCTTCCTCCTCTTTTACTCTTCTCTTTAACCTTTTACTTCTTTCTCATTGTTTTTTGTAATTGAATTCGAGTAGTTGAAGCTCTCTTATCCTTTTCATGTTGTTTTGTAGCAACAATGAAATATTTGTTCTCTTTTGGGATTGAACACTTATATGATGGATCTCCAAGCTGGAAATTCTTCTCATTTGGGAGATCTTTGTACTAATGTCAAGACTACACAAGTGAAGATCTTTCTATCTTCTTCATTATTACTTGGTAAACGTCTTTTCAAATTTATTCTCTCTTTGACTATATCACGTCGATCTAATCATTTTTCTTTTGGTGGTCAGATTTTTGCTCTAGAAATTGAAAACAATTTATGTTGAATAGATCTGGTATATATGACCGGTATGTTGGACTATTCTCTTTTCCTTTTCAGTCGCCCTCATCTTTTGCTCTTCTCCCTAACCTTTTGTTTCTTTCCTATTGCTTGTTGTAATTGAAGTTGAGTAGTTGAAGCTTTCTGTCAATGAAACTCTAAGTTGGAATGGCTTCTCTTTTGGGAGATCTTTGTACTGATGTCATGGACTGCACAAGTGAAGCTTTTACTATCTTCTTCACTGTTATTTGGTAAGCGTCTTTTCAAATTCATTCTCTCTTTGATTATATCACATCGATCTAATCCTTTTTCTTCAGGTGGTTAGATTTTTGCTCCAGAAATTGATAATAGTTTATGCTGAATAGATCTGGTGCTCTTGACCGGTATGTTGGACTATTCCCTCTTCTTTTTTGTCTTCCTCCTCTTTTGCTCTTCTCCCTAACCTTTTGCTTCCTCGTCATTGCTTGTTGTAGTTGAATTCAAGTAGTTGAAAACTCTCCTAATTCTTTTCTTATGTTATTTAGAAGCAACAATGAAGGATTTGTTCCGACTTTGAATGGTGCTGATAAATTAAGAAATTATACTGACATAATATTATAATAACATGAAAAAAAAAAGTAAAATGACAAAACAAAATTGAGTTCATCTTAAATATCTTAGTGATACCCATAATTTAATTTTCTAATTCGCCTAACGCATCATCATCCTGAAGTTTCAAAATCTATAAATTTATAATATATTGTGCTTTCTATATTCCAAATTTCAAGTGGTTTAGTTTCAAATACTTATACATATATTATAGAAATAGAATTTTTTTTTACATTAAAAATAGACAATACAAAAAATATTTTGTTCGTGATAAAAATAATTACTATAAATAAAATAGTCCTACTCAATATCGTCAAATTGTTCCAAGAACTCAAAATAGACCCTTAAGTTTAGAAATGCTCACAAAATCATCACTTAATATAGGATGTAACACCATTAGTCCTCTCACTCAACACATTGTTAATATCATCAATTATTAAAATAAAGTAAAAAGCTCAAAATAGTCCCTTTAAGTTAGGATTTACACTGAAAATTGTTCATTAAATATAAGGTAGAAGGCTAATAAGTCTCCTATTCAACCCATTTTTATTATCATCGATTATTAAAAAAGTTCCAAATAGTCCCTTCCATTTGGATATTAATTTAAAATTATTCTTTTTTAATATCATAGAACACTAATAGTCCTCTTATTCAATACATTGTTGAAAACCATTGCTCTCAATACATTGTTACTTTGTTGGTGATGATAATTACTTAAATCCAAATTAGTCCCTTAAATTTGAAGAAAAAACTTAAAATCATCACTTAAATATATGATAGAATGGTTATAATCCTTATACAAGAACATCGTTAGTATCAACATAATCTAGTTTTGGATTATTATTTTTAATAATCTTCGATACAAATGATGATCTTTTAGGAGGATTGTAATCGTTTTATCATAAATTTAAATTAAGATTTTACATTTTTCTTCAAACTTAATGAATTAGTTTGGATTTAAATAATTATTGTTATTAACTAATTAACAGTGTGTTAAAGCAATGGTTTGAACAATATGAATAGAAAGACTATTAGTATTCCATCTTATATTTAAGGGACAATTTTGAATTTATGTTTAAAAGAGACTATTTTGCGTTTTTTAAATAATAGATGATATTAACAATGTATTGAATAGGAAGACTATTAAGTGTTCTCTTATGTATTAAAAAAACTATTTTGAGTTTATATCCAAATTGAAGGGACTATTTTGGGCTTCTTCTAATAAATGTTATGAAAATATATTTGTGCTTCCCTTTCCCTACAATTTACATCACTTAACCAAATACAAATATAATATCAAAAGTTTACAACAAAATAATAATAAAAGGAATAAAGGCCTTGGGCAAGACTGGACCATTTCAAAGTGGACTGGACTACTCTTATGATCTAGGGACTTAAAGGTTGGACCTTGAATGAATGCAACCCAAATTTATTCAGTTCAATGTCAAATTGTGTCTCTGTGTCCGATCATTATTGGAGTTTGAGGTACTGCTATTATGATATAAGTATTTTGTTATGTGTGAGCTTGCATCGAAGAAGTACTTCCGGAGCGAGTAAGGCAGACTCAATTGACCTTTTCTAGGATTTCCATTGATAGATTAGAGGGTCCTCGCGCCCTACATAACCTTCTATCTAAATCCATATTTTTAGTAAGCTGAAGTTGTATCATGTTATATCTAATCACCTTTTGTGATATTTCTTCAACCTACCTCTACTTCTCCTAAATTTACCAAAGTAAATCTCTCACACCTCTGCACCGAGAGACTCACACATCTCTTCTTTACATGTTTGAACAACCTTAGCCTCACCTCTTCATTTTGTCCTCTGTCGAGGCCACAACAGAAAAAAAAGAATAAAGACCTTGATAAGGTAGGACCAAGTAAAAGTGGGCTGGATTTTATTCCTAAGATCAAGGGGCTTAAGGTTGGACCTTGACTCTAAAACTTTATAAGGAAAGCCCAAAGACAAAAAAGAGTCACTATCACTTCACTTAATTGGAGGTTTCAACTTCATTGGATTGGACCACCTTATCTAGTTCTAATTAATTCCAAATTGACAACCCAACTAAATCCTTCAACTCTTTCTTCATTTCTAATCAAATCACTATAAATAAAATATTTTGAAACTCTCTTTATTACTCAATTGTCTTTTTGTCCCTTTCTGATGTAATAAATGTTGGTCAAAGCCCTTCTTTTCAAGTAATCCTTGACTTAAATTAGACTAACAACCCCCACACCAAAGAAAGCCAATTCACTCAACTTTTACAAGTACAAGTATGTTAACATTGCTTAACCCTGATTTTTCTCAGTTTGAAGTTGAACCACTTTCACAACATTAAAAATGATCATTAGCAAAAAATAATTAATAATAATAGCTTAGTTATCGTTAAAAATATATTTTTAGAGGTAATTAGCACTCTTTGTATATGTCCCTAGAGCCTTTAGCAACATTAGTTCTAATAGCACTTAACTAATGTCGATAAAGACTTTAACACTCCTTATTAGTGTCCATATTTATTGCCACTAAAAGTTATTTTTGTTGTAGTGTTTGTTGACGTGTGTCTGATTTGATAAGGATATTTTTGAAAAAAATTAAAATATTTTTATTTATTATACTCTAATTTAATTAATGCACATTTTTTTCTGAAATTATAGGATCCGTTTAGCTATGACATCTAGTCATAGATAAAACAGATTTCATAATTTTGAAAAATTTAATTAAAATAGAACAAAAGAAATATTTTTTAATGATTTTTCCGAAAATTCCCTTGCTGAAGTGGGCACGTCTTCATTGACGTATCTGTTTCAGCAGGGATATTTTTGGGAAAATTTTTAAAAATTGTTTCTTTTGTTCTATTTTCATTGACGTCGATGAAGACGTGCCCACTTCAGCTTCAACTCTCTCTTATATATAATAATAATAACAAAATTATATATATAAGAGAAAACAAAAGATCTTAACTAAGTATTATACATCAATAAAGTAAGATTTAATACTATTAGATCATTTATAACCAGTTAGCAAGCTGAAAACAAAGTAAATGACTTATTATAACAAGTTAAAAATATATAATTTAAATTAGTTTTTATACTAGTGTATATATTTAGCGGGAGATAGAAAATACTTTGTAAATTTCCCAAAAGCCTATCAATATCAGATTTAATGATAATTAAATAATATTGATAAAAAATTTAACTATATTTGTTAATATGCATGTTTAATTTATTACCACTAAAAATATTTTTATTACAGACAAGCGTTCGACCGAACTCAACAAATTTTACTCAACTATGCATTTATATAAATGGAAATCTTCATTCTAAAAACTTTTAGAATCTATAAAATTGAAAGTGTAGCTTTATTTTGATATTCATAGTCCATAAAATCTAGGAAATTACACATAATAACTTTTGAGAATAAGTAAATTTTGTGCTTTTCACTTCCACTTACCTTATGAAGAGAGTTTGAAAGTGAAAATCAATTTTTTTTTTGTACTTGAAGTTTCTAGTTTAATAGGCAAATAAAGTAAAAACAATTGAAGACCAGTTATTTTAATTCTTTTTATGGTTTTATTAGTGGAAAATTAGTACATGTAATTACGTCTTTTAACAGACCTTTTATAAAGTTCACGCGCCCATTACTACGCAGTTTTCTATGATGTGAGTGGAAGTATTTAGCTAGATTATAGAAATGCGGCTAACGTGGAACAACAATTTACCCACTCTCGCTTTGTGTGCATCCATTCTCCTACTTCGATATGCGATTTCATCTCGTGAAATTGATAATTCTAAATTCACTAAAAAATTTGAAAATTAAATATAAAATTTAACTGATAAATTTATATTTTATCAAAAAATCATTATTTTATATATATTTTTTTGTAAAAATATCAAATGAGTGATAAAATATTTACGAAATATGAACATGATGATATAGCTATTAATGATGTTAACCATATTAAATATGAGCATGATAATACATTACAACTCATGTTCAATTTTTACCTTTTTTATTGAACAAAAGTTTTATCAATAAAATGTTAAAACTTTTTAATTTATTGATAAAACTTCTTAAGAATAGCTTTGTGATATGTATTATACTTTTGTTATGATTTTTGCGTATTTGGTAAGATTATATTTTAAAAGGCTGGGATAATTTTGATAGTTTTCATTTGTGAAATTTTTATTATGAGTAAAAATAAATTCAAATTATGTATCCAGATAATACTTCAACTTCATCTCATATGATTTCATATCAGGATTTAATTTCACATGACCAAGCATACTTAAAGACTTGATACTAAACATCAATTAACAAGGATAGTGTGATGAAATCGTTATGTCAATTATTGTTTTCTTAATAGGTATGTTAAATCCAAATATAGCAAGTAAAAATTAATAGAGGAAGCATTTTATTTGTTTTAAATGACTCTATTCATTTTTACTTGTTTATTTTGGATTTTGCACATTTGTTAAAAATAATAATTAATAGTATTGGGTATTACAAATTGAAAAACAATTTTAAAAATACGGAAAAAGGCTAAATATAGCCATGTACTATTGGAAATGGTTTAAATATACCCCTCATTATACTTTTGGGTTAAATATATCTTTCCCGTTATACTTTAGCACATATATACCCTTATGACTAACAAAGTGACACGTGGAGGGCCAGGATTTAAAGAACCCATCTAATTTTAAACTATATATAGTGCTAAGTCAACCCACCCCACCCGATCAATGTTACCCGACCCTAGTTACACTTCAAACATAAAATGGAAAAGGGTCAAATATATCCATGTACTATTGGAAATGACTTAATATACCCTTTGTTATACTTTTGGGTTAAATATATCCTTTCCGTTATACTTTTAAGCTAAATATACCTCTCTCGTTAAACATATACCCTTATAACTAATAAAGTGACACTAGGAGGGCCATGAGTAAAAGAACTCATCAAATTTTAAACTATATCAAGTGCTAAGCTTATCCCGCCCCGCCCGATCAATATTACCCGACACAAAATACACTTCAAACGTGGAAACATCTGCTTTGCGCAAAGATTTTTGCTTCACCATTACCAAGTTTCTTGCTCTTGGAAGCTTGAGACACGTCAATACTACTCAATGAATTCTCTTGTAACATTTCAATTTATGCTATTCTTTTTCGCTTAGCGGGTTGTTCATAACTTGTTTTCCATCTTGCCGAATGGGAGAATCAGAGGGAATAAAATTAAACAACCCACTAAGCGAAAAAGAATAGCAAAAATTGAAATGTTACAAGAGAATTCATTGAACAATATTGACGTGTCTCAAGCTTCCAAGAGCAAGAAGCTTGGTAAGGGTGAAGCAAAAATCTCTGCACAAAGCAGAGGTTTCCACATTTGAAGTGTATTTTGGGTCAAGTAATATTGATCGGGCGGGGTAGGTTAAGCTTAGCACTTGATATAATTTAAATTTAGATGAGTTCTTTTAATTCTGGCCCTTCAAGTGTTACTTTGTTAGTTATAAGGGTATATGTATAACGAGAGGGGTATATTTAGCTTAAAAATATAACGAAAAGGGTATATTTAGCTCAAAAGTATAACGAATGGTATATTTAACTCAAAAGTGTAACGAATGGTATATTTAAGTCATTTTCAATAGTACAGGGGTATATTTAACCCTTTTATGTTAAAAATAATATAAAAATAAAATAGCAATTGTATTTCACGAACACAAGTGGCGCGTGGGTGAGACATTTTGATTACTAGTCATGTCACGTGCACCTCTTGTAGTTTTCTGTTTCACCTCGTCTCTATCGATCTTTACTCCCCATGTGATCGGTCCACAATTTGACACTAAAATTCAATTTAATAACGGAAATGCCACCTGATCCAAGCACAAAATGTCAGGTAAAAAAGAGATAGTGGAGCCTACACTAGGTAATTTTGCAATAGATTTTTACTCACAAGAGGACAATATTTCCCTAATTAGTCAAAATAATAGTTTGGTTTTGCACAAATAGGTCCATTGTACTTTGAGTTGTTTTTATAAATATCTAATACTACTAGACAATTTCTATGGGGCATAGGCGTGAAAATATTTCTTTGGATAAGGTGGAAAATGATCCTTGAGTGTAAAATTAGAAGGGAACTTGACAACAAGAATATAGAAAGGTAATCAATGACATTGGGGAATTATGTTTTTTCTCTCGCATGGTACTATGACTATCATCCGTAAGCTGCATCAAATCAATATCGAGATTAAAATAAACCATAAAAGCAACTAAGTCAACGGCTATTCGCTATGGATCTACTAGACAGTTTCAATGTGACGTAAGCGTGAAAATGTTTCTTTGGATATGGCAGAAAATGGCCCTCGAGTGTGAAATCAGAAGGGAGCTTGTCTGCAAGATACACCATCGAATTTGGGCAAAAGTTAGTCTTAATGCTTCAACAATGACGAATGAAAGGTCGTCGTGCAAAAAATAGAAGTTACTAGTGGATAATAAGTTGATCTTCTCCAATCGCTTCACATTAATAAGAAGGTTTGACACTTCTATGTCAGTTCCTCATCACCTAAAACTATAATACATTTTTAAGAGTTGAGTTGTTTGCCTAATATAATGGTACGTGAGACAGTTCACTCCATTTTCAGCATGAGGCGTTAGAGCATTAAGAGGACCTTATTATAAGAAATATTAAAAATAATACAAGACATGCACACCCCTACCATATGAATCCTAGTAAAACATATGGTAATTTTGGTCCATTGGCAGCTGGATTAGTAATTGATGAAATCATGATCTGGCCACGTTCATGGAGGGAATTATTTGAGATAGCATAATAGAAAACATTTACACTACCTTATCATCATTTCATCAAATCAATGTCTTAATTAGTTATTTTGACTATGATAAGAACCAAAAAAAAATATGAAAGGATCAACATGTGGTATGCAAGCTACAGATAGTGTTCAATGGGACCAAAAGTTAGAAAATGATTGGGTGGTCCAATGTCATGAAGCTAACGTACGAAACTAATTGATAAAATCACTTGAAAACTTTTTGTGTAAAACATCTTCTGTCCACAATCACACAATTACTAAGGGTAAAAATGAGTTTGAAGTTAAAAGGATAACTTTTTTCGTTTAAAAAATAAAAATGGTATATCAAAAAAAATTTAATCAAAAGGGTAAAATCGCTCCTGATAGAGCGATTTTTTTTTGACAAAAATTGACGTTGTTAAAAGAAATAAAAATCACTTCCTTAACAGTGATTTTCTCAAAAAAAAAAAAAATCTTTTTCTCTTTAAAATCGCTGCTATAGAAGTATTTTTATAAAAAATATTAAAAGTAAAATTGATGTTATAGCAGCGATTTTTTTTAAGGAATTAATTTTTTTTTACATAAATCGCTGTCCTGGCAGCGATTAGCGTTTTAATAAAAAAAAATTAAAAAATTTGAAGTTTAATCCCTGCCATTCAAGTGAGTTAAAAAGAAAAAATTAATTTGATATTTTATAAATTAAAAAATAAAATATATCTGTAAGTATACTGCATTTATATTATAATAAATAATTGATTTGACCTATAGCACCAATTTAGCTTTTAAAAAAAAATTGATCAAAATCGATGCATTTGCAGCGATTTATTTAATTTTTTACTTTTTTTTTTTTTTTAGAAAATCGCTGCTATAGAAGCAATTTTAAAGGAAAAAAGAATATTTTTTTGAGCGATTTTTATTTCTTTTAATCGAATGGCGTCAATTTTTGTTAGAAGAAAATCGCTCCGTCAGGAGCGATTTTACCTTTTTGGTTAAAAAAAAATTAATGTGCCATTTTTATTTTTTGAATGAAAAAAGTTACCCTTTTGACTCCAAACTTGGATAAAAATAAGGGAGAAACCTTTCTTCTTTTTTTTCACATTGAACCCCGATAAAATTGGGTTCACACGGAAATCTCCTATTTGGGGTAAAATATTTACTAACAAATGTGACTTTATTTTCAGATGGACTCAATTCTAAAACCTCTGATTAAGAATGAAGGAGTACTAATCAGTCCACCACAATTTTTCGTAAGGGAGAAAGTTTTTTGTCAGGCTGTGGGTTATAGCTTAATTCTTTTTCCTTTTTGTTTTTTTGTTTTTGTCTCAATCCTAGAACATTTATTTTTATTACATTTAATAGGGAAATGAGAGGTTTAATGATTTTTACCACTACTAATCCTATAATGTACTCCCTCCCTCTGTTCCTAATTACTTGTCCATTTTTGAATCGATACACCTATTAAGAAAATAATTATTGATATAGTAAGTTTATCATTTTACCACTATTAATTATGAAGTGAATGGATTAAAAATTTAAGATTTTTAAGAAATTATATCTTTAAAAAAGTAATTAATTGAGGGTATAATAGAAAAAATTATTTTGTCCTTTCTTGATTTGTCAAAATAGACAAGTAATTAAGGACAATTATAAAAGAAAAAATGGACAAGTAATTAGGGACAGAGGGAGTATAAACTTAAACAATATCACAAGCTCAAAGGTCTTAGCATATACTCCCTCAGTCTCATTTTGTATGTCATCACTTTTTATAAATAACTGAACCACAATACTTGTCATTTCATAAAATTTATGCATAAATTACCATATTTTACCTATTATACCCTTGATAGAGTAGTTAATTAATCTTGAAAATGTATTCATCATTTATTATAAAATTGACTTAAGAAAACATCAAATAAGGGTAGAAGGGTAAAGTTACATCATTTCTTAATGTAAGTGCAAAGTAAAAAGATGACATACAAAATGGGACGAATGGAGTAATTTTTTTGGTTAGGCTTATGGAGTTAGAAGCAACCAAGAAACAATTGTGCAGTATAGTGTAGAGGATCAAGTAGTATTTATTTAAATAATCTTCTTAAAAATTAAAAAAAAACTATTATTGTTTGTTGCTTGAAGGCTCGATAATGTCTATTTCACCTCTTCTTTCTATTTTCATTTCAATTGATTAATTTCTTTCTTTACGCCAACATTTAATTCATCAATTATTGTATTTATGATTTTCCAGTTTAGTTTGTATTTTTCAGATAGCCAGAACCCGACGCTGATTTAGATATGCTACTCACTTGCAATTAACTTTGTGATGTAATAGCATAACAACTTTTTTGCACTATTAATGTATGTTAACTAAATTTGAAAAATGATTCGTGATATATCATAAAATGGAAAAGCACCTTAAATGAAGTTGTTTTTTTTTTTGTCAAAAATTTCAAATTCAAGTCTCAAATATAGATAAAGAGCGTTTTTCCTAAATGAGACTTCCCATATTTCCAAAGCTATGTGCGGGGTTCGGAGAAGGGCCGAATACAAAGGGATTATTTCTCTTTATTTCATATCACTCTGCAACGCACAGTCCATAATCCACACACACGCACAACCCTTTTCTGGTCAGGACCCACTCTTTTTTCTCTCGTTCTCTTCAATTTTTCTGCGCCTTCACAGTTGGCCACTATCGTCCATGGCTTACTATTACACTCTGTATTGTACTGATGAAAGCAAAATATCATAGCTCCATGACAGTCAATTTTAGGGCTTAATGGACTTAGACACCAGACCCCATCACCGCACAGCAGCCGTTACAAGCAATAGTACAACTAGTGAGCTTTTTATTTGCTTTACTTCTCGTCTTTCTTCTTCTTCTTCATCTTCTTCCATGAAATTCTCTAAATCAATTCTTAGTCCTGGCCGTGCACGTGATGGGCCTCTTTCTCTTCCCACTTCTCTTAGCCGGAGACTCAGAGCAAATGGTAGTATAAAAGGTGGTCAAGCTTCTCCTATGTTTCCGGCCACCGGGAAGAAACGCGGGCCGGGTTTTGAAAACCCGGAACCTACTTCTCCGAAGGTTACTTGTATTGGTCAGGTTCGAGTGAAGACGAAGAAGAAGGTGAAGCAGACAAGGAGTTTGTCGAAGAGAAGAAGTGGAAGCGGTGAGGTGAGTTTCAGAAAAATAGAGCAAGTTACTGAGGCATTTAATCAAACAGATGATAGGCTATTGTTAAGGAATCAGAGATACTCACAAGGGAACTCGAGTGTGCATTATCAGCAACAAGAATGCGTTTCTCATAGAAATCAAAGATGGGTTCATCTTCCATTGACGATATGTGAAGCTTTGAGGGCTTTTGGTGCTGAGTTTAGCTGTTTGTTCCCTTGCCGTTCGTCGTGTTTTTCGACGAACGAAAGGGAAAAGGAAGAGAAAGGAGGGGAGAATAATGAGCATAGATCGTGTGGGGCGATTTTTGCTAGATGGCTAGTAGCAGTACAAGATGGGGAAGGAGGGAAAAGGAGGGATATTGAGTTGGTGGTAGCGAGTGGTGAAGAGGAAAGAACAGAGGAGGAGGAGGAGGAGGCAAGGCGTAGTATAATGAGGAGTTCAAGAAGACATGTCTTTGAAGATATTGAATTTAAGGATGAGATTGTTGAAATGGAAAACGGAAGAGAGAATGAAGAGAAAGGTAGAGTGAGTATTTGTATTCCGCCGAAAAATGCTCTGCTTCTTATGAGATGCAGATCCGATCCTTTGAAAATGGCTGACCTTACTAATAGATTCAGAGAGTCGCCTGTTTTGAAAAATGAACATTATGATGATGAAGATGAAGAAGAAGATGCTGTAGAATTGGAAAAATTCGGAGAAATTAAGCGTATGGAAATTGTAGATTGTCAGAAATGTGAACCAACTAATGAAGTTGAAGCAACGGAGAAATTGTGCAAATGGCCAGGTGAAGCTGGGCTTTCAGTAGATCTCAATGAAATGGAAGAGAATACGGAGGAAACTGAAGTCATGGAAATAGAGGAAGAAAGAAAGCATGAAACTTGTGAATTAGCCGCAGAAATGGAGGAAGAAGATGGCCAAATAGAGTGTTTTGTAGCCGAAGACGAGGAGTATCTTGAACAATCAGTCCAATTGGTTAATCATATGGAAGATAATGAAGAAATTGGAAATAACCATGTTGAGGAAGAAGGAGAAAAAGGGACTATTTCGCCCCGTTTATCGTTATCAGAAAGCTCAAATAGACGAAGTATCAAAATTGAAGACGAAGAACTAGAACTAGTAACTGAAGAAGCTGCATTGGAAGAAGAAGAAGAACGATTCAAGTCAACCGTAATGAGAGAAATCGAAGAAATTCTCATGCAGGGTAACATAGAAATGAATTCCACAGCGCCCCAACAAGAATCTGAACAAGAAGAACTGGCTCATAATGATGAACAAATCGAAGAAGAGAAGCAAATTGAACAACCCAAAGAGCCTGAAAACGAAGAAAAAGAATCCGTTTTGCCCGAGTGTTTGTTACTAATGATGTGTGAACCGAAGCTATCAATGGAAGTTTCGAAAGAAACATGGGTGTGTAGAAGGGATTTTCTCAGATGGTTACCCGAAAGAAAACAACACGCCAAACCACCCAAGAAAGAGATCCCTGAAGAACAACCCAAAAGGCGGCGGAGCACTGACACTAAACCTATGGAACACAGGAACAAACACCTATTACAACCACCAAGATCATCGTGTTCTTTACCAGCAGCCACGGGGATGTCCATGGCTACCATGATTGAGCAGAAACTAGTGAATGCAGCAGCTTACGAGCCGTTTGTGCTGACAAGGTGCAAGTCGGAGCCAATGAGGACAGCGGCAGCTAAGCTGACCCCGGAGAATTGTTGCTGGAAAAACAGAAAAATTGAGCCTCACCGACCGGCTACATTTGGCGTCGGGGCAGCTGGAGTCGGGTTTTGAGCTGACCCGATTTGTTTGTTACTATTGAATACATTAGTCTAGCACTGTGTGTCTAGCTTGTACATTTTCTTTAAATTAAATTTTTTAGTTGAAATTATCAATTTTGGTTTTCGATTTTTCAGTTGGTGTCCAGTACATTCACGTCGAAAAGTTCTATATCGAGGGTGCAATAAGCATTATCTAACAAACGCAACTACATATATTAAGAGTTAAAGAAGTACTTATCACTCCGCTAGGACCCAGGTGAACAGTTTAGTTGGTATTTTCTTTAATATTCAGTCTGGAAAAAATGAATAAATAGTTATAAGGCTACTGGTCCAAATGATAATGGCAACTGTTGTCTGAATTAACATCAATTTGTTTTAAGAGTTAAAGAAGTACTTATCACTCTGCTACGAGCCTACGACCCTCGAGGTGAACAGTTTAGTTGGTATTTTCTTTAATATCCAGTCTGGAAAAAATGAATAAATAGTTATAAGGCTACTGGTCCAAATGATAATGGCAACTGTTGTCTGAATTAACATCAATTTGTTGGGGAGGTAGACGATAAGGACTGAGGATAGGTTTTATATGCATGTTTTTTTCTGATATACTGATGAGATGTCACCTCCTTCCGTTGGTGTTTCCTTTGTTTTTTTTTCCGATATGGATACTATTTCACGTCTGATTAATTTGAATTTATTTATGTGTAAAACATTGTCTCCAAAGGCAATTTCATTTTATGGTTGAAATCGAAATTTCTAGTTAGTCAATGATACAAAAATACTTAACTGTTAATAGTATGCCTCATTTCATACCAAGGAAGGTCATTTCTGTCATTTTGAAGAAATGTTTTTGAAAATTTGATCTTCGAAAACATTTCTGGTATTTTCCTCCGTAGCAAACACATCCTTGAGCTTACACTATTATATTTGTTTGCTATTTTATTTATTTTGTATCCTGCTATTTTGATGTTATATTTTTTCGTAATCCTGTTTCGGATACTCCTCTTTTAAATCGAGGATCGATCGGATACAACCTCCCTATGTACGTAGTTGTTCCAATAAACAAAAATGAAAATGCTAGTATATTTACCACTAGTTAGTTAACAAAAAGCAATCACTAGGTCCAAACAAGCTAAAGCAATATACTAAATCCGAATCATGCCTATTCTGGTTATGCTCCCAACAAAATTTTCTCTGTGCCAAAGATTTGAATCCAAAACCTCTAATTAAGGGTGGAACAATCCAACCACTTCACCACAATCGGTATTAAAGTCAATCTTTAAGCATATGGAGAGATCGTGCAATCTATGTACTAATTCATTAAGTAGTTCCACGTAATCATTTTTATGAATCAAACTCATAATTGAATGTCCAAAACAACATTTGACTGAATCTTAAAATGAACAATCAAAGCCAAAATTTCAATGAATACTATAATTAATAGCAATTATTAGTACTATAGTTTTATGTCTTGAACTAATCTTGATGGGGCAATCTGGATAGCCACATGATAAATCAGTATAAGTAGGGATGCATATGATCGGGTTGGTTCGGGTTTTTTAAATATTAAATCAAACCATTTGTATCGGATTTTTAAATTTATAAACCAAACCAAACCAAACCAATAAAACTCAGGTTTTTCCGGTTTTTTCATATTTTTTCGGGTTTTTTCCGGTAAAGTATTCATACAAACATATAATTTACTTGTACTTCAAATATTTCTTTAGTCCTACCAAAATATAACTATCTAAGGTGTTTCCTAAGAAAATAACACAAAATATGATATGAGTAATGACACTAAAATATCCAATAAAAAATAATAATAATGAAATCGTGTAAAACAAATATTGCAAATTAACAAGTCATAATGAAAATGATTATAATTTAAAAGTACTAAATCATGCTAAAATAAGTTTAATAAGTATTAGTTACATTACTAAATATTAAAGGAAATTAAAATTAGATTATGTATTTGAATTGTCTAAACCAATGTAAAACCAAAGAATAAATATTCTATATTATTGTCATTCTTAGTGTTGAATTGATTTTCTTTTTGCATTAGTATTAATTTGATTTTAATTTAAGCTTTATTATAATTATCAACAATTGTAGACTATAATCTTTATTGAACCATTCAGAATTCTAAGTTTCAAACTTGAAACAATATATTAAAAGATAAAAACTATGAAAAAGTATAAAAAAAATAAGTAATATTTTTATGTATAAAATAAAATTTTAAAATTATATATATAATGTCGGGTTGATTTGCTCTCGATTTGGTCTTTTTAGTTAAAACCAAACCAACACAAATATTGTCAGGTTTTTTTTCAATATCAAACCAACCACTAGTCGCGTTTTTTTTTTCTCGATTTGATTCGATTTGCGGTTTGGTTTGGTTTTATACACCCCTAAGTATAGATATAACGTAAGGACGGAAATTCAATTACACTCTAACAATATTCACGTAAAGATAAAATCTGCGTACATTTTATTCTCGTCAAAAATTCATAGAGAATAGTATATGGTCTAAAAGATATTTTACATGGACAGCTGGCTTTTTTTTGTATTCTTATCTGTAGCTTGTTTAAATGTCATGTGACAAGGAGCCTCTCTATTTATTTCCTCAACTTTGTACCATTCTTATTAAAGTTTAAACAATTCTTATACAGTTTTACCTCTTTGAGTTAATATTATTTTTGATAATTCGATAATTGGTAGGTTGTTGTGATATGTGACACATCATATAAAATTTTAAAAATAATTTAAAATATTGTTTTTATCTCTTCAAATAGAAAATATATTATATATCTTGGACTATCTTTTAAAATTATATTACCTTTCACAGACATTCTAATTTTTTGTCCGTTCAAGAGGTATAATTATACACCTTCCAAAATAAGGAGAAAAACTAAATAATAACCTAATTATGATTTTTTTTTGTAAATAATATACAACAACTTTCACATATAGCAAACATAAAAATCATATTTGTATGCTATAACTATTATTTGCATAATTGCGCTCCATAACAAATTTATGGCTATTAATATGTATATTTCGCTATACATATACAAAAGAAAGCAATTGTATAATCTGTTTCTGTATACATCTACAAAAGAATCAATTGTATAATTTGTGTTTGTATAAAGTGAGAAAGTGAGAAAGACAAAAGAAAACTGAAGAGGGAAAGATCGTATTTGTATAATCATAAGTGTATAGGACGAAAATATATGCGTTTATATTTGTATATACAATTTTCTCTCGCTTTATACAAGCACAAACACAATGTATACATTTGTGTTTGTATAAAGTGAGAGAGGCGAGCGAGATCTGGGAAAGGGGAGAGAGGGGAACCAAAAAAAAATATATAAAAAAATAAAAATAAAATTAATAATAAAATATATATATATATATATATATACAATTTTCTCTCGCTTTATACAAACACAAACACAAACACATTTTATACATTTGTGTTTGTATAAAAGCGAGAGAGCCGAGGGAGACTGCCCAACGAGAACGAGAGTGGCGAGCGAGATTCACCAGAGGCGAAATAGCAAGAGTTTGCTATGAAATACAATTAAATCAAACTATGGTTATAACATTTAATTTGAATTAATAGTTTGCTATTATATACAATTTTCCCAAATTCGAGCATAAGCTTTTTCCAATTAAGTCATAAGAGACTTCTTAAGTTAGTTTTTTGATTGTTTAACATAAATTTATGTTTTGGTCTCAATCAATTAACTTATCTTCACTTTTATTTTAATTTGGTGTTGATAATAATATGAGTTGAGGTTAAATAAAATTATAAAAATTAATATAATTTATTTAAAATTAAAGCGTAATTATAATCGTATAAAAAATATAGGAATTATGACCCGACCAAAAATTATCTTTTTGGTCAGAGATTCCCATATTTCTTTCCAACCTTAGATTATATTTGCTTTTTTCTTTTCAGTGATTGTCTTGCTTTCTCAAGTGCTCACTTTTATGCACTTTTTTTTTAAATAAAAAAAATCATAAAGAAACTTAATCCAATCGAAACCATGCAATATATGTCAATTATGGAAACAAATAAAACAAAAACCAAAAAGATATAAAAGAAAAAAAAAAAGCGAAATCCGCAAAAGTGAATGCTTGAAAAGGAGATGTTATTATAAGTTTGATTCATAGCATTTCGACATCAAATTCATCTGAATCCAACATATTCGATGCGAATGGGGCATATGATTTATATAGTATAAAAATATACAAAAATTGAAATTTTTGAATATTAAATTCATAAAATTTAAATTTTATTGATGACGTATGACTAATGGGGTCTAAATATTTCTTATAAAATTTCATTCAAAGCATATTGCAACTCGAATTCCTTAATCATGGGGTCATATTCTGATACTCATGCCCTACTTCACATGCAATTAATATGTGCTTCAACAGATATATGATTACTTCTATTCGAAATAGATACTTTAAGAATAAGTTGTTTCATTATTATTGATAAAGAACAAAAAAATTGAGAAAGATGAAAATTGCGTCGGTTGAAAATCAATATGAATGTACATCATCAACGGGAGAAGAAAAATGAAGATCTCGTTAAAAAATATTTAAGATTTAATTAGAAAATATGGAATATAGTTAGAACGAATATGTCAAAGTTAGAAACATGGATTGAAATTGCATCATCAAACATTTGTGATGGTTATTCGAGATGGATCAGTTGATTTGGACAGTTCAATCTCCCTGTTTCCCCAATGTGCACAAAGTACCCGGTGTGGTTATGATGGACAGAATTTATAGGAGTCCACACAAAGTTTATTTATTATTATTTTTTTGCTTTTATTATAATAAAATAAACCTTAATAAATTAAATTCATTTAATCAAATGCAACACTTTTAGTAGTATATTATTTTGTTGTTCTGATACAAAGGATCGTGTATGTTTCTTCACTTTCTCTGACAAAAACAACTCCCAAGCTATTGTTTAATGTTATTTACTCGAGATTTAATAATTTATTATACCAAATTAATTAACATGAAATGAGAAATCTTTAATTACTTTTTTTCTAATAAAAACAACACCTAGGTGCCAGGCTGTCCTACATGTTAAGAAATCGAAATTAAATAAAATAAAACAAGTTTTGTAAGTCATTTTGGAGTTAATATCTCAAAAGGTCACTCAACTTGGAGAATTATCTAACAAAGTCATTAAACTTTGTTTTGTATTAATAAAATCACTCAACTAAGACATTTGTATCAATAAAATCACTCACTTAAATTTATTATTAAAATAATTAAATTTGACATGATAAAATAAATTATTTTATTATATCATGTTCATTATTAAAATAATACGTAAATAAACCAGAACTCTTATTATTAAAATAAATTTAATATAACAAAATAATTTTTTTTTATCACATATTCATTATTAAAATAATAAATAAATGGCTCAACTCTACATATTTTTAATCGCTCTACAACTCCCATTTCTAAGATTAAAAATTAAAATCCCACCACCTCAACTTAGTTTGTTTCCAATTTTTTTTAATTATACCTATTATATTACTACTTATGCATTTTATATGCTTTTTTTATCTGCATTCTGCACCAACGTCAAACTGCCGTAGGATTATTTCCTTTTTTTGTTTGCGTTTTCCCATATATGCAAATGAAAAAAATAATTACTGCAATAATCCACATGATTTCTGGACGTTTCAATTTTCATGTGAGTTTTGACTGAAAACCTCAATGTGTAAATTAGTAAGGTTCAGGATAAATTTCGATTGATCCTCAATGTGAACGTTGGAATCGATGGTTTTTTATTATTTTAATAATGAACGAGGCATAAAAAAATAATTTATTTTGTCATGTTAAATTGATTTAAATAATAAAATTTAGTTAAGTGATTTTATTGATACAAATATCTAAGTTGAGTGATTTTATTGATACAAAACAAAGTTTAATGACTTTACAAGATAATTTCTCAAAGTTAAGTGACATTTTAAGATATTAACTCGTCATTTTGACACACTTTTTTTACATATATACTATAACTTGTTCAGCAACATGTGAGTAGCTAAATTCAAATTTGGCATCGAAAAGTCTAACAAGGAGGTAAAACGTTCTCTAACATTTCATATTTAAGAGTCAAATTTGTAATCTATGATTAAATATGAAGAAATACTTATCATACTACTGTAATCTTTGTGGTGATTATCTTCTACTGAACCTAGTATGTTTAGTCATAAATATATTTATAGTGATCAAACCATGCCCAATATTCAACATTAATTGATCTTTTAGAGGAAGCATAATTTTTTTAACATTTTGAGTCAAATTTGAATAGTTTTTTCCAAAAGGTCTCACATGATCATTCTTGAAGAATATTCGAATTATATGCACCATATGACTTTTTTCAGGCCATATCTTATTTGTCCTTGAAATAGAATGTTCTCTAATTTTTGCCTTTCAGAATTAGATTTATTTCTAGTAAGACATAAGTTGTTAAAGGCTCGAGACACAATTTGTAAAATATTATAATATAAAAATATAAGTTATATCTCACAATAATATTATTGATCTCGAAGGATAAAATTAAAGACCACCGATAAATAGGAACAAAAGTACAAATAACCTATTTTTCTCTTTAAAAGTAGTTGGATGAAATTTGCATCTTGCAGACAAATTTAGTCCATTGGTCTGAGAACAAAATATTTATAAACAAATGTTCAGTATGGGCTTTTAACTTTTTGTCCATAAATAATTGGGCCTGCTCTATTTAGCAAATATCATGGGCTAATTTATGCAAATGTCCTTTTTTAAGTTATCTGGATTTTGTTTATTGAAAGTTTTGTAAATATAGCCCTTTGCATGGACAAAATGTTAGATATCATCAAAACGTTTTCTCATAAGATTTTCAATTTACTCAAATGAATTTGNCACACTGCTATATTATGTATCCGAAAAACACTAAAAAGGGGATTTTTGGTAATTAATGAAAGAGTAGGGAAAGGAAGTAATTTATTTCTTATACTATGTCATTTGCCTAATTTTTACTTGAAAGTTTTGTAAATATAGCCCTTTGCATGGACAAAATGTTAGATATCATTGAAACGTTTTCTCATAAGATTTTCAATTTACTCAAATGAATTTGTAATCCGTGATCTAAAAGGTCCATTGGTTGTAAGAAAAATAAAAAGATGATCGTTTACTAAACAATTGTCCTGAAAAGGCACCATCAACACAAATTTCAGGCTAGCGTTTGATAATAATCATGTGCCTTAACAAATATACGGTTGGATCACAAAGCTAATCTTTTGTTATTTCACTTAAAAGGTCACTTAATTTGGAAGGTGTTATATATGGTCAATATTTTAAATGATGTGACACCTGAATTTTTACGTTAGAACCCCTCGTCAAACCCAAAAACGTCATATTCGACCTGATATCTAACCGAATAAAATTTCTTTATAAGCTAAACAAACATCTGAAAATGTGAAATAATTTAATCAAGGAAAACAAATATTGTCTGAGAAATAATTTCATATAGCAAACACCTCTTGTAGTGAAAATGTGGATTTCAAGATGCCATTGATTAAAAAAGATTATACCACAAAAATGAAAAAAAGAAGTGAGAGTTACAAATTAAACGAATGTTACTTTTCAAAATTAAATGTATCTAATCATGTTCGCTCTTTATATTTTTGCACTTCAACTTTCATAAGGACCGTAAATTAAAGCTCCCTTCGCTTTTAGCATTTTCTCATAATTTTTTCTGAATTTCTCCTACACATGAAATCTCAAGTAAATTTGCTTTTAAATCATTTTAGCCCTTTTTACGACTTTTATTATCAATTTTGGCCTTCAATATCAATTCGATTCACTACCTACGTGCCCTAAAATAGAAAAAAAAAAAAAGTTAACATCTGCTTTGCAACAAAAATTAGCAAAAGCCAAAAAAGGTATCCACAACTTCTCTACTTTTGTCACCTACAAATAAAAAGTAACTCACAAAAACACATGATTTAAGCTGTTCTCTTCAGTACATTATTTGCCTTTTTTCCCTCTTTTTGGATTAATATGACAACTTTTTAGATCGTGAATCTTACATTTCTAATTATCGAATAGGATAAAGCAATAGGTCATATTTAACTTTTTGGCTGAATTTAATATTATCTTTTCCTTAATTTCTCTCTTCTTCTTTTTTTTTTTTCAGGAAATCTTGAAGCAACAGTAAAATTGTCTTTGTGTGATCTATAGGTAACTGGTTCGAGTTATCAAAACAACCATTAATGCTTGTATTAGAGTAAACTGTTTATATCACACCTTTTAAGTACGTCCCTTCCCCAAACCCTACATGAATACGAGATGTTTTGTGCACCGAAATAACCCTATATGATTCTATGAATAGGAAATGTTTTGTGTACCGAAATAACTCTACATGAATAGGGACCCAAAGATATATTTGGCACCTTTACTCAAATGTTTAGCATATAAAGGGATTTTACGAGTTGATCGTAGAATTTCTTTAGTTAAAATAGGTTATGTTCAATATTTTCTACGTTTTAGCTTAAGAAAAATAAGGTGTCACTTAAGTAAAAAAGATGAGGAAATATATAACTTTCTTGCTTAGGTGACCTTCTGAATGAATTAACAAAAGATAAGTTATTCTTTTGATATAAAAGAAAGACCAATAACTTTGTTCACAAATGAATAATACTCTGCGGCCATTTAAGCAATTTTGAGCCGAGTATCTATAGAAAACATTTTTTCTATTCCACAAAGGTAGAAGTAATGTCTGTGTAAATCTCATCTTCCTCAGACTCCACATGTGGAACTAGGCTAAATATTTTGTTGTTGTAAACCGTTTAAGCAATGAAACGTTAATAATAGAGTTTCAAATGATCTTTGCACATTTTCACTAGTAATTAACTTTTAGCACATTATATTTCACAAGATGCAACTGGATTAACTAGGCTTATATAAACTGAAATTGATCTTTGAAAAATGAGATGCTACTACATAAAAATGTTGCAAAAAAAAAGTCAATTTTTTCATATAGAAGTCACCAAATCTTTCTTTACAAAATTATTCCCACAGTGAACACTTTGATTATACAAGAAGTTTTGTAATTAACAATTATTTGTCTTATGAAATGCAGAAACAGAGGTTGTTTCTGTTACATTCAGAGAGTTAGAAGATCATGAACTTTATATCCTAGAGTAAAAAATTGCAAATATAGCCACTTTTAGCGAACATTCGATGCCACAGCTCTAGCCCAATATTTGATCTGTTCTTTCATGTGATCTTCTGGTGAATAAGGTTGTCTTTGTATCTTGTCTAAATCTGATAAACCAACTGGTTTCTTCTTGTTCTCCTCTGTCAAGCCTGGAGTACTTGTGTTTACAAATTTTGAGATCGAATCCTTCTTTTCATTGTTCAAGTCTAAGTTCTTGAATCCTTGCAAATCTTCAACTTCTAAGCCATTTGAACTATTTCTAGTCTTCCTTTCTTGACCTTGTTTTCTCCTTAGTTGGTGCTTTGTGATGCTAGATATGCTTGGACTTCTTGTGAGACCCTGATATATTTATTAACACATTAAAGTGGTTCAATTGATGACATGTTACAAATCAAATATCAGAGACAGATTCAGAATTTGAACTTCATGAGTTAAATCTATGACGTTCCAAACATTAATGAGTGTACTTTTGAGATTATGGTTATGGATTTTATTGAAATTTAGTGTCTTTTTTATATGTATGTTCAAATTCAAGTTTAGTTTATATGTAAGTAAAATATAAGTGTGTTTCTCTTTAACAACTTAAGCTTTCTTGTGAGATCCTACTCTATTCAATCAGTGATATATCACAAAACAAAAATTAGCGGCGGATTCAGAATTTGAACTTGATGATGCGTTCAACATAAACTGTTCCTAGCACTAATAAGTGTACTTTTGAGATTATGGTTATGGATTTTATTGAAATTTAGAGTCTTTTTTCACATGTATATTCAAATTCAAGTTCAATTGATTGTTGAGAAGATATGATTAAGTAAAATAAAAGTGCTACTCTCAAACAACTTAAGTATTCTGATGAGATGATCACATACTTCAAAAGTTTCATCCGCATATAGTCTAAACCATATAAGTAAAAGCTACTCGAAAACAATTAGGTTCAAGAAAAACTAAGAGAAACATGCAATTTTAAGCAGAAAGTAAGTAAGTTGTACAACAATACCTTTGAAGTATGTTTAGGAGGCAAGACTCTTGCATTGTTCAAAGATGCTTGCCTAATCAACTTTCCCATAGAAAACTCATTTTCCTCATCATGAATTTCTTCCACTTTCGCGAAAACCGGCAGAGAAGGTGCCCTCTGCAGATTGCCCTGTGCCTTTGAAGTATGTTTTGAACTTGAGATTTTTACTTTGTTTATAGATGCTTGCCTTATCAACTTTCCCATAGAAAAATCACTTTCCTCATCATGAATTTGTTCACTTTCTTGAAGAACTTGCAAAGAAGGTGCCTTGGTCTGTGATGCTTTTGGTAACAATACTTGTGAAGTATCACATTTTACATCACGGATTTGTTCACTTTCTTGAAAAACAGGCAGAGAAGGTGCCCTCTGCAGATTACTCCTCTGTAATGTTTTCGGAGGTGAAATTTTTACTTCGTTTATAGATGCTTGTCTAATCAATTTCCCCATAGAAAAATCACTTTCTTCATCATGAGATTCTTCTTTATAATCCACAAAAACAGGCAAAGAAGGTGCCCTCTGCAGATTACACCTCTGTTCAGATGATGACGACGATGCTCTTTGTAATCTTGGTTTGCTTTTTCTTGAAACAAGATTCAATTTTTCACCTTGTGGGAGTTTTTGCAGTGAAGAAAATGTTTCCTCCATAGATTTTCCAGATAAAAAATCTTGGGTTTTCTTGGAAGAAGAACAAGGATCAGAATAACATCTCAACATTCTTGATTTTCTATCAAGTAAGTTCCCAAAAAACCAACTTTCTTCAAGAAGCATTCCAGGTTCCATTTTGTCACTTTTGGGAGAAGTTGGAACAGACATTTCATCAAACACATACATGGCTATTACAAAATTTGTAAATTAACAGTTTTTATCAACTTGTTGGCCTCACAAATATAAGTTAAAGAGTTCCCCCACATGGGATTCTTGAGGTGTCCTTTATACTTTATTTCTTATATGTCTATATCTAGAGAAAAAAGCTGTCAAATGGGGTTGATTGGTGAGGCCATGTTGTGTGATTGGGTGTCATGTGCATATATAACAGTTGCGTATTTAATCAGTACAATGTGGACAGAAAGACTTGAAGAAGAAAAAAGACAGAGATATGTGGTAGGGTTGATCTACGGGCTCGATCGAACACAGTAACTTTAACTTAGATCATGACTATGTGTATATGTTTGAAAGATTTTACTAGTTATGTATAAATATTAGACATTGAACTTAGTAACTTAACTTGTTAATTGGTTCACTGGTATATTGATGTAAAGCTTCAAATTTTGAATTTGCATGTGTTATGTGTAAGTGTTTTATTAGAGAGAAAAGAAAAAGACATGAATATGGCATTAGGTTACGAACTATGAGGTTTCAATCAAAATTTAATAGAAGAAAAAAATTATTAAATTGTATTGTGTTGTTCCACAAATGGATTGGTCTTTAATTTCGCCTTTTAAATGAATTGTTCTTTAACTTTTGTCCTTCAGCTATTGAACTTATATCTAGCCGCTAGCAGGGTACAAATTTTTTAGTCCTACGAGATGCAACGTGTAAGATATTATGATGCAAAAATATTAAATTATGCCTCACAAAGAATTGTTTGTTATAAAACGGATAAACTAAAAATCAACATTAAAAAGGACATATATTTTAATGACTCAACAAAAATACTAGGTGATTTATTTTTATTTATTTAAATCTTTATAAATTCGATATATATGCTGATGAATGATAGCATATACATGTATCATAAATTTGATATATATGTTGATGAAAAAAATATTTATTATTTATTCAAAGTATGCATAAACCAAATAGACAAAAATATGTGTAAATGTTTTATGATGGAGAGAAAGAAAAAGACATTGAATTATAAAAATAAAATAATAATTGTGGTGTGATAGATATAGAAAAAATAGAAAAGGGAGGTGTACGCATTTAATTGGAACAAAAAAAGGATATATGAGAGAGTTTTTATGAACAAAATACAAGGGATGTGAAAGGAAAGACTTAGCTAATGCCAGCACATCCCATGTGATGGACTTGTTTTTTTGTTTGATTATTTGCTTCAACAAATATTTAGAATTCACTAGAATATTGTTAACTTCTTTTTCATAATAATGTAACAGCTAAGTTTTACTAATAATAAATATACTTTTATTTTAGTTGGACAACCTAATAAGAAGGAATAAGTCTTATTTGATGATGGTGTTTCTTTGACGTTTGTTTAATAAGAAACCTTAATTTTCTTCAATCATATCAAATATGTCCTTTTAGGTTTGTTTAGTTAGTTGGACTGCTCATGACCATATGAAAAACCTACATGTTACTTTGTTTTTCGTATGTCTGATATCTGCTTTGAATATAATGACTAATTCAAATATTCATCAAAAATATTATTTGGAGATAAAATGTTTTTTTTACTAGAGACGGAGCTAGAATATGTGTTACGAGTTTAGCTGGAGCTAATAATTTGATTCGAAATTTATATTTGTCTTAAAAAGTTCATTGAATATGTATAGAATTGATCAATTAATTTAGAATTATGTAACTTGAATAAATTAGAATTTCAGACTTATAAGTTTTAAGTTCAAATTCTACTTTTATTTCCTACTAAAAATGATTTTGTACTCATAGCTTGACCACAAAACCTCTTAATTAAGAATGAAAGAGTATTTTACTGCTCTACCGCTAAAATTTAATAGTAAAAACTTGCATGTTTATCTATGGAAAAAAGATAGCTTATGTTCATATTGTTTAGACGTGAACTTAGCAGTTGTAGTATTTCCTCCACTTCCACTAAAAAGATTATGCAAAAAATACATTTTGGATATAATATTTTTTTTATCTTATCAATTAACTACAGTATAGTTGTATAAGTGTAACTAATATGGATTGTGATTGAACTCTGAATATAAAAAATATTTTGTTGGAAGCTTCAACACGAACAAGTCCTACAATGTACGAGGCAGATTTAGTCGAGGCTTCGAGAATAAGTGTAATGTTGTGGTACCCCAAGAAAAAGCAAAGTCAAGTTGGATCTCGAGTGTAGTCTAGATCCGGTTTGTCTTGTTTGGGCCTCAGCCAACATGCCTATCTCAAATAGATCTACACTTTGTCCTCTTATTACCTTCCAACTTTTCGATCTCTATTTTGCCCTTTCTCATAAATAGGTAAAATATTTACAAAAAGCTTATTTGGACATCGTTATTTAATATACATCTAATTTCTAAAAAGTTCTACGTGTCTACCTACTTCAAATAAGTTTATAATATGTTGCGTCTGAAATTTTATATAGTTGAAGTTCAAATCGAAATAATATTTTACCATGTTTGGGCAATATCTATAATCTATTGGTTACTGGTCTAGTATGTGTGGCAGTATGAGCATGTGCAGCCGTCAAAATGTATTGGGACCTAAACAAATGCACTAATGTTAACCAAATTTATTTATTTTTTGGACTTTGTGGTATTTGGTCTTATTGCTTATATTCCAAGTACTGATTGCCTCGTCTTTTGGTTCATTGAATAGCCATTGGTGTTTGGTGAAGTAAAAAAAGGAAAATTACATAAATCTCAATAGTATATGAGTTACTTATTTAGATTTATTCCAGTTTAAAATATTATAAATTTTAAATATTCGAGTTTGAGGTGTTCATATACATGTATCTTGAGATACATAAGTTAAAATTGAGTATAATATGTTCTAGATAACACTATATCCAAGTGGATTTGCATGTATCTGGGATACATAACAAATTTCGTTCACCTACCTCCCATCTCACTTGCCACTCTTCTATGTATCTATGTATCTAGTATCCCAAATACATGCACATACATATTTTCATGTATCCAAGATACATGACTATCTCGCTCGCCTCTCTCCCTATTTAGTGTATCTAGTATAAAAAAAACACATGTATGTAAGTGTATCTTCCTCAATATATGATATGAAACTCTTAATTAGTGATAAAATATTATAACTATCGATAATGATAATAATATATATAATAGTAAAGTATATCTAATTACGTAGTTTCTCCTTGTTTATTTTCCAAGTATTGGTTGCCTAGTCTTTTGGTTCATTGAATAGGTATTGGTGATTGGTGAAGTAAAAAATATTTTTCTTTCCAACTTTTTGTTTAAGCAATGTTTCCCCTTTACTTCTTTTTTGTATTTGGGCCGTATCACTATAATTATGGCCCATATTCTGATTATTCTGAGCCCTTGGAAACTGTCATTCGTTTCTTTCAGAGGCCTCAACCTTTGTCTAATGGGCCTGTCAAACTCCCCATGTAAGTAAGTGTTTGGTACATATTTTTCCTATTTATGTATTTTTGCTTCCCCTGTCTGTATTTTCGCGCTCTCTTTTGTATTTGTGTATTTTACTATTGCGAATGAATATAAAAAATTACAAGAGAGAATGAGTATTTATTAATACAAGAGCGAATATAAATGAATTTAGAGTAAATAAATTCAATTCAATGTATTCATGCAAATAAATGTATTTGTTGATACATCTTATATTGTATTTATAAATACAAGTAAAATAGAGCGAACAAATGAGTACAACTTGTACAAGCTTAAAGTGAATGAATACATTTTTCTATATTTTTTTAATCCTTGTATATACGTAGAATATATTTGTTGATACAACTAATGAATACAAGTGATATTAGATTGAAGGAATACAATTGTTCTACAAAAACAAATGAATAAAAAGAAATTAGAACGAATAAATACAATCTCTTATAATTTTTTATTATTTATATATTTTATATATACTTGAAGTGTATATATAAATTTTCATAAAACCCAAAATATATTCATTTTTTTAAAAAAAAATCCTCTCTTTTTTCCTGTTTATATTATTCCTTGACTATTTTTATTCTTATATCCTTTCATTTCTTCTTGACAGAACAAAACTCAGTAACTCAGTTCCTCGAAGTGCCGTTTCCATGGCTATGGGATTTTCTAGAGTCCCCTTGCTCCGGCGGCTCCCCGTTTCTTCTCCGGCGCTACCTTATTCTTCATCACTTCAATCCAACCGTAAAATCAACATCTCCGCCTCTCTTTCTACAACCGAAGAATCTACTTCTTCCCTGATTCAGCATACACCAGTCCGTACCCGGTGGAAGCCAATGTGTCTCTATTTTACTCAAGGTAAGTGCACTAAGGTAATACAGCTCAAACTTCTCATACACACCTCTGTTGTTAGCATTTCAATTGAGTTCGACATTGATAAATTTTGTTTTTAGCTTTTCAGCTGAGTTCGACATTGATAAACTTGTTTTCGAACTGTATAGATGGATGATCCTCTGCATATTGATACGTTTAATCATAATTGCTCGTTAGAGCTTATGCGAAATGCTGCTAGACTTGAGAATTTGAAGCAGCAGGAGTTTGAGTACTTTTTGGTGCTTGATTTGGAGGGTAAAGTTGAGATTCTGGAGTTTCCTGTTCTACTTTTTGATGCTAAAACCATGGATGTGGTTGACTTGTTCCATAGGTCAGTTTCGTTTCTTAGCTTTAATTTCCTGTTAAATGTAATGTCAAGTGTCTTATTTGCTTGAGCTATTATTGGAAGGATGAAATACTTCTGCTAGCATTCCGTAGTTATGTATGCCTGTGAAATCACAAATCCAGTTGTAATAATGGCCTATTGGCTTGGGTACTTTTAAGGAGGACCTATATAGGTTGCATTTTTTTTCTTGAAGATAGGATGGAATAGGTTTAGGACTATTTGATGTTATGTGGAGTGGGATAACCTAAGGATGGAGAGTAGAACTTCCCGGAATGCACACGTAATCAAATGATCGAAGTGGATTCTTCAATAATAATTTGACTGATAAAATAGTTTTAGAGAAACACAAGCAGGACTAAGGTAGGAAAAGTCCTAAAGATGCACTTCAGATGCTAGTATAACTATTAAATTTGCTTTGGGAGGTCTTTTCTTTGAATATGAAAATGATAATTGCTAGAGGGGTCAAATGAGAATAACACTGTAAAAGAGTCGACGAAGCTTTTTACAATTTTTTGAGAGGGATGTCACATATACTTTTCAAACTCACAACTGCAAGGGAGAGATGAGCTACGTGTGCATTAAAATTTTGCAAGCGAATTTTGCTGCCTGGACAAGTCTTGGTTCACTTAGGAAGCAGGGGAAGAAACTGGAAACAAGCCATGAGCTGTTAGGGTTTCACAAAATTGAAGGAGGGGGAAGTTTGTTACTTAAAAACATAATCTTCTTCTCTAAACTGTGTTGCTGATCAATTAAATCTATTAAATTAGTCTGCATCCATTCTTCGCATACAATGATTCTTTTAGTATAAGAATTCTTTTCTTAAAATCCCCTTGTTTGAATTGCTGTCTCCGCCACTTGTTTGTTAGATTGTTGTGTTTAAACATTTTTCACATCAGTGAAAGACTGTTTCAATGTTGGGAATACTATCTTAATTTTTCTTTTTTTGGTATTGCTACAGGTTTGTGAGGCCAACAAAAATGCACGAAGAAAGAATAAATCAATATATAGAAGGGAAATATGGAAAGCTAGGAGTTGATCGGTATGGTAACTACTACATTAGATTGAAATACAATTCAGCGCTTGGCACTTCGCATCTTTTGCTTTTATATAAAGAATTGCAGTGTAGTTGTATCATGGATCGTGTCTCTTATGGGTCTCAATTGTGTGTGCTGAGTCTATTATTGGCATTACTTTACCGTTTTCAAAGTTTTCATTATCTTTCCTTCTTTTCCATGAACATAAGAATGAGTTCCTCACTACTTTGTGGTAGCTTTTTATTATGGCATCAAGGTCACGGGGTTCAGATATGGAAGCAGCATGTATGCTTAGGATAAAGTTGTGGACACATTATCCTCCTACACCCTGTAATGCTCCAATTCTTATAAGCTAGGTTACCGTCTTAATAAGATATATTCACGAGAAAACTGGCAACAAGGAGTGTAGCTATAGGAAACATACTTGCAAGATCCAAACCTGTTGTTAAATCATCAAGATAGCTAAAAGGATTTCTATATTTGGATGTGTTTAGTGAAGGACAATGGTGAGGAAGATAAAAATTGGATCACTATGCATGCTTAGTTGCTGATAGAAATTAATTCCAATTTGTCCTAGTTAACCATGGAAGCACGCATCATTTTTGCAACAGTTGTTAATTCCTGGATCTGACTCTTAATGTTGTTCATTTGCATGTATGTCAATTCATGCAGTGTCTGGCATGATACAGCTATACCATTTGCGGAAGTTATCGAGCAGTTTGAAGTTTGGCTAGGTGAACGCCAGTTGTGGAGAAATGAACTGGGTGGCTGTCTTAATAATGCTGCCTTTGTTACTTGGTGAGTCGTTGCTATGAAAGTGTGAAATATTAAATAAATGCTACTGTTTAACTGAAAGTATCAGTTGATGGTTAAACTGTTATCTGATATTATAGTTAAGGATGCAAATTTAAATGGGTGGGAAAAGTCATTTGGATTTGTTGTGTCCTATATGGATGACTTGGAAATGCTTATATCCTAAAAGGTGCTCCAGCTACTTTCTTGTGGTGCATTTGTCACTAACCGGAGAATTACCTGTTTTTAGCTGTACTAGCCCATGTTAGAGCTTCCTCTTTGGTAGCACATGTATCTTCATTGTTACTGCACAACTTGCATTACATATTAATTTTAAGGGTATATCATGAAGTTAAAGATTTGTATGTGATGCCAGAATAACGCTACCTTTAACCCCATCTTTCATATTTGAGTATTTTGAAATTAATATTTTGTATTTATATCCAATGTAAAACACGAAGGGGGTATGCCATATTTTGGTATGGTTCTGCATTGCTGAGTTTAATAGGTAGCATTTAACCTTCCGAGTAAGTACTTCTGAGTGACTGAATTCAATTTGTATATGGCAGTGGGAACTGGGATCTGAAGACTAAAGTTCCCCAGCAGTGCACCGTGGCAGGGATGAAATTGCCACCGTATTTCATGGAATGGATTAATCTGAAGGATGTGTTTCTGAACTTCTACAAGAGGAGGGTGAGTATGCAAACTTCTAAAAATGCCACTCTTTCTGATTGATTTAGGAATTTTAGATTTCCTCAATTTTTCTCTTACATTCTTCTTTTTGTATACTTATTGAAATATATATAACCGCAAGTATGGTTTTACTTCATTGATGGTAGGCGCCAGGAATGCTCTCAATGATGAGGGAACTCCAGATTCCCTTGTCTGGAAGCCATCACCTTGGAATAGATGATTCAAACAATATAGCAAGAGTAATACACCACATGCTAACTGATGGTGCCGTTTTGCAGTTAACAGCTAAAAGAAACCCCCGTTCTCCTGAAAAAGTTGAATTTCTTTTTAAGAATCGCATTGTATAAGTATTTCCTGCTGAACCATTTTGTTATCACCGAATATTCTCAAGTTTCAGTTGAGGTCTGTTGTATTCTGCGAAGCATCACGGCCACTCAAGCGCCCCGACTCTGCCAAGACCAAACAGGTAAACAGAAAAGATGAAAATCGATTGGTGGAGACTTGCATCAGTGTTTGTACATTAATATCATTTCCTTTCAATTGACAATTGTTAGACTATGCACCAAGTTGGTGGAGTTCTTAACTGAGAAAATCATAAATCTTTCTTTGTTGGTTGTGCTGGTTCTATGGACTTGTTCTTGTTTGATAATTATTTCTTTTCAATTGACAATTGTTAGACTATGCATCAAGTGTTTGTACATGTATTCTTTGTGACTGGGAGTTTTCATGTATCTATTTAACTAATAGGCATATTGTAACATATTTATTATTTAGCGTAAAGTAGAGACGGATTCAGAATCTTTTAAGTTGATGGATTCTGAATTTTAGAAAAGATTGTTTGTTGAATTGTAGATAAGTTATTTGATTTTGTCGAACCCAGTTCGTGAAAAGATTTTGTTGGTGAGGACTAAACTCAAATTGAGCTAAAGTTATTTTGTGTAGCCTGTTCTAATATTTAATTTGAAAGTTCAAAAGAGGTTTTTGTTCGTTCATTTATTTTTTTATCTTTCATTTCCCTATATCTTTGTAAACGTGTTCCTTTTTCGCCGGCAAAGGGTATGAGTGCCATAGCTTTCCACTATTTAATTTGTCATTACGTATGTGCATTTGCAAGAAAAGATTCTGTTCAAAATTTTATAACCACGTGCGATTGGATTAAGAAACAATTCTTTTCCAAGAAAGTACTTAATAAACATATTCATTGTAAAATTAATCTGAAATCTGAATAAATAAATCCTTAAAAATGTCTTCCAAAACAAAACGTTAACATCTCCCATTCTTAACTTTGCCGAATAATTTAAGTTTGTCTTTTTATTAATCCTTGGGTCTAATTATACATGTCACTAAAACCTTCAATAGATAAGCTCACTATTCTCTAGCTCCAATTAATCACCTTCACGCTTCAAATCATTAAAACTCGAATAATGAATAATTAGCATCATTAAATTAAAAAATAGACCTAAGTTCGTAATATTTAGCTTCTGATTATTTACATTAATATTCTGGCAGTTAAGATGGTGTTCAAATGATTTTGGGTTGGTGATTTTAATTATAGATATCGAGGTGAAGTGATGATGGGAATTTGTATTTAAGAGTGCAGAGAAAAATATTTCGCTAATAACTGACTTTAAATTAAAATAGACTACGATCAAGAAAAATGAAACATGCACAATTTCACAAAGTTCAACAGCAAATCTAGATAACATATGAAACAGTTTTGCATGGTGAACTCTTTAATTATTAGAATAATAATATATCCAAATAAACCTCATAATGGTAAAGGCATATTTGACTCAACTATATTAACGACACAAATTTACACCATTTCATAAAAGTCAAGGGTAGTTTGGATTTTTTCCCTTTTATTTTTGTTAGAAATAATCTCACACATTTAACATTTTTAGCCGTTAATGGATGAGGATATATTTAAATAAATCTCATAAGGATATATCAGACTCAATTATATTACCGACACACAAATTTAGACCATTGCACAAAAGTCAGGGATAATTTGGACTTTTCTCCTTTTATTTTTGTTAGAAACACTCTCACGCGTTGAATATTTTTAACCTAATGTAACGATATATTTAAATAAACCTGTTAATAATAACGGTATAACTCAACTATATTAACGACACACAAATTTATACCATTTCACAAAAATCAAGGGTAATTTGGACATTTTCCCTTTTATTTTTTGTTAGAGGCTCTCTCCAACCCTACCTATACTTAAAAGCTTTCCGTAATTGTGGAAAAAAAAAAATTGAAACCCAACACCCTTTATATACGAAAAGAAAATCTATTTGGCGGTAACGTTTGGTGCGAAATACCAATAAAATTTGCAAAATCACTCTGTTTTATATAACCCACGCGCATCTACCAAGAGCGTGCTATACACCTCAACAAATCAACTCAAATAAAAACCACCTACTGTACGTGATTTCCACGTTCGCTTAAAGCGCGTGGATATAAAGTGATTTATCTCACTACGCTTTCAAGTGAGAACCCTTTCTTCTATATACCTCCGCCCCCAGTCTTCGTTTGTTTTCGTTTTCACAACAGCGAAACTCCGAGAATTTCAGCAAAATCATTGAGAGAAATGGAGCAAACGAAACCCTAATCGAAAGAGTAAGAAGGAAAATCGATGATTGTCAAGTGTTTTTTCCGTTGGTTTTGTGGATTTTGATCAATCAATCGAAGGTTAGATGTATCGTTTTTGCTAATTTATGGTTTTTCAGAGGTTTAATTGAAGAAAAAACGAGGAAATTCGATCGTCATTGGTGTTTATTGGATGATAATTAGATAGGGATTTTGATTTGATTGTTGAAACGAGGATATATTGTTATATAGGTGTAGGGACTGTTAAATTAACGTAGAGATATATATTAGGAGGTTGGTGGTTGTTTTTGTCATGCGATTTTCGCGGATAGCGTCGGTTGAGAGTAGTAGGACGGATACGAAATTGGTGTATTCTAGGGCTAGGAAGAAACATAAAAGACTAGATGAAGTTTGTGAAGAAACGTATAATCAGAATCATAATGGTGTTGATAAAGTTGAAACGAGTGAGTGGAATGGTGAGGAGAGTGAGGTTGAGCTACGGAGGAGCTCTAGGGTTAGAAAAACTCCTGTTGTGCTTGATGCATCGCCTCCTCCTGCGAGGAAGCGTCAGAAGATTGATAGGAGTGGGGTGAGAAGTGGTAGCAGGTTGGAGAAAGGAGATGTGGTGAAGGTGGAGTCACCTTGTTCAACTTCCAACCATTTGGAAGAAGGCACTAGTTCTTGGGGATTGAGATTGAGAGCTAGGAGTAAGAGAACGACTAATAGAGTGAGGAATAGTGTGGATTCGTCTCCGGTGGGTAAAAGGAAGATTTTTCAGGATGTTGACGAGCTGAAGGAAGAAACAGAGTTAGAGGTTGGAGAGTTGGATAAAGAAGAAGATAGTGAATGTGAAAAGTCAACTATAGTTAAGTCGAAGAGACCTGGAAGAATAAAAGCTTCAAATGTAATGGTTACTGCGCAGCAAGAAACTGGTACAGGTGGTGGTGTGGAGGATGGTAAGATGGTAGACCAGGAAGAGCTGCTACATGTGAGGGATGAAACATATGACGGCATTTCAACAACTAGATTTAAGGAGGGGGTTGAGGATGGCAATGCGGCATTGCCGTTAGATAACGAAGACAAGGCTCAGTTAGAGACTTGTGTAGAGCCAGAAGAATGCCACGCGACTGACCAGGTGAGTATGCTGGAACAGGATTTGCAAAGAAGAAATGAAGTGAGTGTTATGGTGATTGACCAAAAGGATGGTGTGGAAGGTGGTTTACTTCCTAATGATGGAAAAGATGGAGGCACAGAGAAGCAAGCTGAAGATGAAGTTGACAGAGTTGATTATGCCCAGGAAAAAGATGGAGGCACAGAGGATCAAGCTGAAGATGAAGTCGACAGAGTTGATTATGCCCAGGAAAAAGATGAAGGTGTTTTTAGTGATAAAGCTCTGGAAATGGAGAAGGTGGTCAAGAAAGAATGTGCTTCTGATAGTACTTTGAGAAAGCGGCGAATAAGAGAGGGAAGACATTGTGGTTTGTGTGGAGGAGGTACTGATGGTAAACCTCCAAAAAAGCTAGTTTATGGGGCTGCCAGTGATGATGAAGCACACAGTGGGTCCTCTGCTTCTGATGAACCTAACTATGACATGTGGGATGGATTTGGTGATGAACCTGGCTGGCTTGGGCGCCTCTTGGGGCCCATAAATGATCGGTATGGTATAGCTGGGATTTGGGTACATCAGCAATGTGCTGTATGGAGTCCAGAGGTATGATCCGTTTCCCTTCTCAATTGTATTTTCCTTAATCTATGTCTTCAAATTTAATACTAGTTGAAATTCAACTGCCTAATCCAACTGGGCATACTAGAAAATTATCAAGCATTTCCAATTTTTGTTTCAGAAAGAAGGAATGAACATGCATTTCCTTTTCAATATTTCTTATTCCTTTTCAAAAAAAAGTTATTAGTTAATTTGGAAGAGATGATTTGAAACAAGTGCAATAGGCATGTCTTCTTAAGGAAGGATAAGGTTTTTTGAACTATAATACTGGTCAGCATGTTGCTCTTAGCATGGATGAGGAGTTAATTATCAGTTCCATGGCATACTTGAGACAATTTTACCAGTTGTATAGTTTGAATCTTTTCTCAATCGATTATATTTTCATAAATATTTTTGTCCAAAAAGATAGGAATGGATATTGAACATAGCTAACTCCAACTAGCTAGGACCAAGGCATAGTTGATTGATTGATTTCTTCATATTTACTGCTCAATGGTGTGTTTAAAAAGTCATAAAGTCATTAGGCCTTGCTATTATCATCTGTGGGATGCATTGTGATGGATATACTAGTATAAAGTAAGCAACAGACTGAACTGTTCGATTCAGTTTCTATTGGTATATGGCATTCATAGAATTTCATACTATCTGGATTATTTTCCTGCTTGAGCACTCAATTTTCCAAGTCATAGTTTCATGGGCAAGGATCCAATACTTCTTCTACTTGTGCTCTCAGGTTTATTTTGCTGGCTTGGGATGCTTGAAAAACGTTAGAGCAGCGCTCTGCAGGGGAAGGGTCTTAAAATGCAGCCGCTGTGGAAGGCCCGGGGCAACAATTGGTTGCCGTGTTGATAGATGTCCCAAAACTTATCACCTGGTTAGTTTAAATTTCTTGAATCATTTCATACTTCAAAAACTCAGCATAGACCACTATTGGCATCTCCTGATGCCTAAATATAGTATTTACTTTCTTTTTGGTCATTGCTTTTTTTATTGTATCTGTATATCTTCATTACCTCACTTTTTGTCTTTGTAATATTAGATTTTGACTAAGCAGGTGTTAAATTTTGCAGCCTTGTGCACGGGCAAATGGCTGCATCTTTGACCATCGTAAATTTCTCATTGCCTGTACAGATCACCGACATCTCTTCCAACCATATGGAAGTAATTATTTGCAACGTATAAAGAAATTGAAAGCTAGAAAAATGAAGTTTGAGCTGAGAAAGTTGTCAAATGATGCATTGCGCAAGGATGTTGATGCAGAGGAAAAATGGTTAGAGAACTGTGGAGAGGATGAGGAGTTTTTGAAACGTGAAAGCAAGAGACTTCATCGAGATCTATTGAGAATCGCGCCTGTATATATTGGAGGCTCAAACTCCGATGCTGGTGTACACTTTCAGGGTTGGGACTCTGTTGCCGGGCTCCAAGATGTCATCCAATGTATGAAAGAGGTTGTCATCTTACCACTTTTGTATCCTGAGCTCTTTAGTTCTCTGGGGCTTACACCTCCTAGAGGAGTTCTTTTGCACGGATATCCTGGGACAGGTAAAACTTTGATAGTACGGGCACTGATTGGTTCATGTGCACGCGGTGATAAACGAATAGCATATTTTGCCCGTAAAGGGGCAGATTGTTTGGGAAAGTATGTCGGAGATGCTGAACGTCAGTTAAGACTTCTTTTTCAGGTAGCCGAGAAATCTCAACCTTCTGTCATTTTCTTCGATGAAATAGATGGTTTGGCACCTTGCCGTGGTAGGCAGCAAGACCAGACACATAGTTCAGTCGTGTCCACTTTGCTTGCTCTAATGGATGGTTTAAAATCTAGAGGTTCAGTTGTTGTAATAGGTGCCACAAATCGTCCGGATGCTGTTGATCCCGCATTAAGGCGTCCGGGTAGGTTTGATCGTGAGATTTATTTTCCACTTCCATCTGTTAAGGACAGAGAATCTATTCTTTCATTGCATACAAAGAAATGGCCTAAGCCAGTGTCTGGACCAGTACTCAAGTGGATAGCTAGCAAGACAGTGGGCTTTGCTGGTGCTGATTTGCAGGCTCTGTGTACTCAGGCAGCCATAATTGCTCTAAAAAGGAGCTTTCCCTTGCATAAGCGACTCTCTGCAGTTGTGAAGGTGCCCAATGCTGCATGTCCCCCTCTTCCCAATTTTAAGGTGGAGGAGAGGGATTGGGTAGAGGCTCTTACATGTGCACCACCTCCATGTTCACGTAGAGAAGCTGGAATGGCTGCAAACGATGTGGTTTCAGCACCTCTACACACCTTTCTTGTTCCATGTCTGCTGCAACCCCTTAGTAGATTGATTGTATCCCTTTATCTGGACGAACGCCTCTGGTTGCCGCCTCTACTCTTCAAAGCTGCTGAATTTGTAAAAGATGTTGTTCTTTCTGCAATGGTTGAGAAGAAATTACCAAGCAATAATTGGCAGTCCTATGTTAATGTTTTGCTTCAAGAGCCAGATGTTATCAGTCAGATTGAGAATCGCTTTGTACGTGCCAACATTCTGGATGGAGATGCTAATATTGGTGGTTTTGATGCTGTTGATGATGGCAATGTTCATGGTCTCTCTAATTCTCAACCATCAAAATTGCAGTGGGCAGGGGCTCGGCCTAAATTGTTGAAGAATATCTTTCATATGGCTGGAAAGAAATCGGGATTTAGAATACTAATTTCTGGAAACCCAAGATCTGGCCAAAGGCATCTTGCTTCCTCTCTTCTTCATTGTTTTGTTGGTAATGTCGATGTCCAGAAGGTGGATTTGGCTACTATTTCTCAAGAAGGACATGGAGATGTCATTCAGGGGTTGACGCAGATACTGAGTATGTTTCTTCTCTGTTTTATTTATCTCACTCTAGTGGCTCAAAGTGCTTACTTGAAGTACAAACGTCTACTGAACTTGCCTTTATGAGTTCGGGATACCTTGTCTCCAAGTTGTGATATCAGCTCTCAAAGTATTTCTATACCCAACAGCTCAGTTCCATTCTAAAGAGAGATCCCTTATTAATGGACTCCATCTTGTGAAAGTTTCCCTTTTACATTATCTTCCGAACTTGTTAGCACCATAGGTTTGCAACATCATTAGTACCTTCACCATATTATTCTGATTAAATGTGCTTGCAATCAAAATTCATGTGAAAAGTATTTATATTTTGAGGTACTTATAACTGTTCTGTATTGTTACAATGAGTGCCATACAGAAATTGTTGTGAGTATAGCCATCATGGTTGAATGTGATTGTTACAAATAACATGTAGCACGTCTTATATCTTGTGAGCCAAATAAATCCGCATAAAGTATAATCATTGTGGTGAAGGTGCTTTGGCTTTTCTATTTTTTTTCCTCTCTCTCTCATTGGTCTTTTTGAGGGTGCTAAATGGTCATTTGTGTACATAACCTTTTGTAAAAAGAAAGGTTATTTGTGTGCACGAAAGGCCCCTTTAACTATGCTGGTATGCTTGAGGGATTACTTATTTTAAAGGGAAAATACATAAAAAAAACCCCCTAAACTTGGCAGCACAACTTACTTTAGCACTTAAACTATACCGGTGTTTAAATACTCCCCTTAACATCTTTCAAGTGAATTTAAATACACCCGAATAGCTGACGTGGCAAGTCAAAAAAGTCACTGCGCGTAGAAAAGACTAACTGGGCCCTAATTTTTCTTTTTAGCCAATAATCATTCTTTCCTTCATCTTCCTCATACCCTACCACCCCCAGCTCTTAGTACCACCAGCCCCTTCATCTTCCTCACACCCCTCCCGCCCTCAACCCCACTTGCACCACTCCTTTCTTCTTCTTGAACCC